>NC_050465.1:22459200-22706700 GCF_903995425.1 Onychomys torridus
TTGTGAAGATCCTCAGCTCCTCCCTGAACTTGTGCAGGTAGCACTGGTGAGTGATAAAAGGCTTGGTCGGTCAAGGTCAACATAGCTCTTTAGACTGGGTCCATCTCTTAACCCCTCACCAGAACATTTTTGACTGATGAGGAAGCCTGTGAGCAACAGATGGGTGTGGCAGGTACAAGGCTACAGATAGGCTACAGAAGGCAAACAGAGATGGTCAGGGTGCTGTGGGTCAGAATGCATGCTGCTGCACACTTCAAATAGATCTAGGTTTGTTGTTGTTTTGTCGTGTGTGTGTGTGTGTGTGTGTGTGTGTGTGTGTGTGTAGGGGGTGAGGGGTGTGTGTTTCTTGGGATGGAACCCAGGGCCTCATACATGCTTGACAAGTGCTCTACCACTGAACTATATACCCCACCTGCTTTTTACCTTTTGTTTTGAGACAAGGTCACGCTGAGTTCTCTAAGCTGAACTTGAACTCACTCAGAAGCCCAGGCAGAGCTCTACAACTCAGTCCTCCTGCCACACCCTCTGAAGTAGCTGAGATTATAGGACTTGATGACCAGCCCTGGTTCTGAATGATTTCTCAATAAAGATGAATTTTTAACAAATGGTACTGGAGTGTTGGTCTGGGAGGTTAGTAGGTCACATGCTTGTTAGAATCTCAGAAGCCCCACTGCTTCCGTGGCAGGACACACACACACACACACACACACACACACACACACACACACACACAGCTCCCTTCCACAAGTGAGGCTTAGTGGAGAATTGTCTATGATGGAAATCCAGTGACTGAAGCTTCTAAATGAGTGTTAGTCAATAAAACAGTTAGGTCCTAATGGTGTTTTAACAGAATTGTAGTCTTGAATGCATTGGCACCGGAGATCACTTTTTAAATATAACACCAGTAGCATAGACACTGACAGAATTGTCATGAGGTGATTTTAAGAGGACAAAGCCACCTCCTTATGTGAGAGGCAACATGAAGGATTTGAGTAACAGCACATTTTACAAGACTGTAAGAAAAGTGAGTGAAACTCCAGACTCTTGCCCTCTGCTCTCAGGAAATGACCAGAAACCCATCTTCACAGATGTAAGAACTTTGTGTTGACCAGGGACTCTATCCCAGCTTCCGGAATTACTTTTTAAAAGCTTTACTATTTTCTTTTACTTATTTCCTACTATCTCGATATCTAAAAACACATAAGGCTTACAATGGTCTCCTTGCTATCAGAGTGGGGAATTAACCTGTAGCACTGATCAGATACCATAAGCCCACAAATCAATGTCTGTTTGCCCTGAGCTTCCATTGGTCTTGTCTCACCACAGCCCCGTTTTCATGAACCCTGATGCCCTTGAGCCTGGCTCTGTCTGCAGGCCTAGGCTGGATGTGGAAGGCACAGTCAGAGCAGCCGAGGAGGAGGCCTAAGTACTATCAAAGGGTGGCAGGAAGAAAGCGTCCCTGTGTGTGGGTAACAGTTCTCTGCTGATGGCAGGCAAAGAGGAAGAACCTGTAGGCTAATTCTCCATAGATTCAATGAGTGGATGGAGTTTCACACAGCAAACAGAAGGACCTGTTACTCCCTCTGCAAACTTGGCAGGGGGCCTTGAAATAACAGAGTACAGCGCCCTCTGGGGAAGATACAGTGTACACCAGGAACAGCCCCATGGTGACAAGCAGCAGCTGGAAGCTCCAGTTAAACCGAGCCCTCATCCCACAAGCCCTCCCTCCCTGGGTCCCCCCTGTGCTGTGTGGCTTCACAGTCTTTTTCTCTTCCCTCTTTTCTTTCACTCTCCCTTGGAAGTTCTCCTGTTTGTAAGTGTGGCCCAGGAGAATTAAGGAGGTAGTAATTTAGTGACGAGAAATTAGGAAAATATTTTGGAATGTCCCTTGCTAAAGGCTTTCATCCTGGCTTGGTACTGATTCTTGGTATAACCCCTCCCCCTACTGGATGTCTTATATTTTCCATAAAATAAATATAAATAATCAGGGATATGCTTGATGCTTGACAGTGGACTGGGGACCAGGAAGCAGCAAGGTGCCCAGATCATGACACATGTTATAACCCAGCACCCTACCCCCCACCTTTTTAAGGCTAGAGGCAGTATACCACTGAGGCAAGTAGACACTGAAGGCCGACTGCATGGATGTGAATTCAGTGCCCGCTACTTCCTGAGGTAGTAGCCTTGCATATAGGTTTGCTTGACAAGGACTATGTCCTCATCTGTAGGGTGTCGCCACCCTTGCACAGCTAAAACGCTGCCAAGCAGCTAAAGCTCATTAGCAATCAGTGATGAAATAGCAGTAGCCTAACATGAAAGCTACTGGGTTGACATTTTCAGAACATGATGCCAATTTTCGTTGTCTATATATTATGGTGCTGGTGTGGTGGCACCCAAGGACCTAAGGTAGCTAGGAAAACAGTCTCCCACATATACTCCCAGCCCTCAGAACTTAACATTATTTCTAGAGGGACATTTTCCATTTTGTAACTCTACTACCTGGAAGAAAGGTTTATTATTTTAATCATAGGAATCTGCATATCATACTGTATATTAGCATAAAAAGAAGCCTGCATCTTGTAAAATGTCATTTGAGGAGGCCATGAGTCTGTGGGAACAGCACAGGTTTGGTGTGTCAGGACTGGTTGTGGTAAAAAAGCCCAGCCACCTTTGTAGTCTGACACGGAACTAGAAGTTTCTGAAGTTTTAATTAATAAGAGCTCTGTACTGGAAATACATCACAAATAAAAACATCATACAGCTAGTGTTTTTGATAATAAAACAATGTGTGTGTTCTTTATCCTGTCTGGAACAAACTAGAATTTTGATGGGGAGCCTTGGTCTAAGGAACGCTACTAACTGGTGATCGCCAGCTTACTCTTCAAGGACATCTCAGTTGGAAATGAAATAGAATTAGAATCAGATACTGGAATCTGAAAGTGAAAATAGATGATGCTGTCCCAGGGGAGCATGGGAGATTTCAGCTGAGGGAGAAGACTGGGCATGTGTGAAAGGCTTCTTGGATGAGTAAGAATGCCTCAGAGAAAGAGGCTTGTGGCTGACACAGAACTCAGGGACAGCCTGGGGAGCCTCGTCCAATGACAATCCAATAAACTAATGGCTGACTCACGGATGTGAAACACCTGTATGTGTGATACATGCACGTGTGTGGGCTGGTGCTTATGCACAAGGCTAGACGAGGGAAATGGGCACCCTCCTCCATCAGTCTCTGCCTTGTTTCTTTGAGGCAGAGTCTCTCACTGAACCTGGAGCTTGCATTGTTTAGTGAGGTTGGCAGCCAGCAAGCCCAATGATACTCATCTGTCTGTGCTCCCCTCCCCCAGTGCCAGAGTGACAGGCATGTTCAGGACTACAGCTAGCTTTTATGGAGGTATAGGGGCCTGAACTCAGCACCCCCTCTTAACTGCTGAGCTATGACTTCAGGCCTGCCTTGTTTGTTTGGTTTATATTCACTAAAAAAAAAATAATAATAATTCCCAACCGGTTGAAAGTTTGGAAATTTAGGGTTGTTTTGTTGGGGTTTGCCTTGCAGTGGGAAAACCACAGTTAACAGTATGTGATGGTTGCAAAAGAGTCCTCATGGACACAGAATGAATGAACAAGGTATGGATTCCATGGTCACTGGGCAGTGTGTAGCCTGTACTCAGGGCTCTGCATTATCTGAACTCCATAGGGCATAGTCCAGGGTTTCTGCAGACAGGCAGCCACCACAGGAGTTAGTGTCATCAACTGGCTGCTTCCTGTGTGTCCTGCATGAGGCCAGGTGCTTTCTATTTCAAGGCTCCTCTAATCCCCAAAGATACAGTTCCGGTTTCATCCCAGTTAGAAAAGAATATGGAGTGACAGGGCAGCTGGAGGAAGTTCCCCAATATCATAGAAGGTCTTGGGGATTTGAGCTCATTTCCACAGAGAAATGTGACCACCTCCTCTAAGTCACACAAGGACTTTGGGGAGAATTACATAGATAAAAGGAAAAGTGTAAAAATGCAACGAAGCATAAGAAACCACCTTGTGGGTACGCAGCACCAGCTGACGAGATGCTAATTATATGCTAGCTGAAAACAATTAAAAACGTCTCAGAGGGTTGAAGGCGTTATCATTTAAAAATGTTAATTTGGATATTTTCACAAGTCTTTATGGACCCGAGGTAGCTTATTTAAATCAAATAAATAATTAACATTGTTAGAACTTGAACACTTATCAATATGGATTGATTTCAACAACATACCATGGAGTAAAATCATAAAGAAAGCTCCAGAATGCTATGGGCACGCCATGGTTTGAATCAAAAACGTTCCCCACAGCTCGAGTTTTAAACACTCCTATCCCCAGCTGGCTGCACTATTTTGAGAGCCTGGGGAACCTTTCGGAGATGGGACCTAGCTGGAAGAAGTCAGTCAGTAGGGACAAGCCTTGGATGGTTTTACCCAGTCCTGGTTCCCCGAACTCTGCTTCCTGTTCTACTAGGATGTGAACTGCATCCTGCCTCATGCGCCCACTGCCATGACTCCAGCTGCTCCTCCATGCCTTCAGAGCCACACACCTCTTTTCCCTTAAGCTGTTTCCGTCAGGTATCATGTGACTCATTTGATCAGATCTTTGAAATCCAAAGTCATACTGTGGATTGTATAGAAATAAATGCCCATTTAGAAGAGTCATAAAAATTGTGATACTTGAAGTACTGGCTGCTCTGCCAGGCCCTGAAATGTCAGCTGCCTCACGGAATCGTTTGTTCTCACTTACATCACAGTTGCCTGCACATGTTTCAGGCTCCTTGTGTTGACTCCTAGATCTCATTTCTTTCCTTCTCTTGGTTCTGGTTTCCATCTCTTCAGGTGGAAACTGGAAGAAAGACCAAGGAAGAGACAGTGTCTGCTTTGATACTATGTGGGCAAAAGAAACAACACCCAGGGTCATGTGCAAAGACACAGCCATCAGGCCATACCTTAGTGCATGGAAGACTAGAACCTGGCAGTGTCAGATTGAGCCCCAGAAGACACAGGCCATCACTGTGAGTATAACATCACCAGATGGGAGAGCACAGCAGAGCCTCTGGGGAGCTGCTCTGGGTACTCAGGAGCCAGAGCCAGATCTCAATTTTTAGAAGTTGGATGGAGGGCCTATGGGAATCAATTGGGTTACTCTCTATCTTTGCATTGAAATGCTCTACAGTTGCATAAAGAATGAACTGTGGGGGCACAGAGATCACTTGGTGCTGCCTGCACCCTGTCCATGATGTTCAGCTGAAACCAAGCTGACAAACCACGGCCCCCAGAGTTCATAATGCTCTTTATTGTGGTGCCTCTTTAACCAGGAGTGAAAAGGAGGAGGACAGGAAATGACAGAGACTGCAGATGGCTCCCAAATCTTAAAATATGTATAGCTGGCCTGTAGAAAAGGCTTGTCTGCCACTTTGCTCGAATAAAAGAAAATGCGATTTGCTGTCTGAAAACCATATGTCAGTACTCACTAGACAGCAGTCACTGAGAGCTCACACATGGATCCTTAAAAGCTTCAGGGCTCCTGGGAGTGCCATGGAGTAAGGAGGACAGTCAACTGTGATGGAGAGAGGTGAAGGGATTGGTACAAGGTCACAAAGCTATTCCAACTCCAGCTGTCTTATTCCAGAACGCGTGTTTTCAACTCTAGCCCCAGTTTGCTTCTTTTCCATTACTGTGATGAGCCATGGTCAAAGGCAACCAGTGGAGAAGAGGGCTTACTTCAGCACACAGGTTACTGTCCATCACCCAGGAAAGCCAGGGCAGGAACTTGGAGACAGAAACTCAGGCAGAGGCCAGGGAGAAGTGTTACCTACTGGCTTGTTCTCCAGGGTTTGCTCAGTGCGTTTTCTTACACAACCCAGGACCCATGGCACCACCCACCGTGGATGGGCATTCAGACATTTAATCATTAATCAAGAAAGTACCCCACAGACATGCCCATAGGCCAGTCTGATGGAGGTGATTTCTCAATTGAGGTTTCCGCTTCCCAGAGAACACTGGCTTGTATCAAGCCCACAAAAGAGCTAACCAGAGCATCTACTTCATTGTTGATTTCCTTCTAATGTTACAAGTGTTTTCTGAAGACAGGAGTATTCTCTGGATCATATAATGATCTGATGAAGTCACAGTTCATATTCTTTCTTTCTATCTATCTATCTATCTATCTATCTATCTATCTATCTATCTATCATCTATCTATCTATCTATCTACCTACCTATCATCTATCTATCTATCATCTACCTATCTCTCTGTCTCTCTCTCTCTGTCTACCTATCTCTATCTCTTGGTGTGTGTGTATGTGTGCATGTGCTCTCACACTTGAGGATCACATCTAGGACCTTACACATGGTGCTAGGCAAGCACTACACCAAGTTACACTCTTAGCCCTTCTCATCTTTTTTCAGTTTTTATATTGAGACATAATTTCATTAAGTTGCCCAGGGTGGCTTTGAACTTGCCCCATGGCCCCAGAAGGTCTTGAATTTGTAATCTTCCTACCTAAGCGTCCCTAACAGTTGAGATTATAGGCTTGTGCCATCAGGCCTGGCTCACATTCACTTTTATTTGGTATTGACATCTGCATACAACTGAGTGTGCCCATGTGTGCACAGCTGCACCTTTCAACCAATGAGATCTGTAAAAGGCAGTAATACTGTCCACAAATTTCACTGCAGGGAAGGGAGCATAGAATGGCCATAGAAAGAAGGGTTCTGCCATGGAAGACACTGAGAGTCGGAGAGAAATGACAACGTTAGGTAATGTGAGGACCTGGAAGAGAAGAGAGAATGGTGGAAAATTTGGTCAAAATTGTGAAAAGTTGGTCATTGGCCAATAAAATTCATGCCAATGTTCATTTCCTTGTCTTGATAAGGATAACAGGGCCCAGGGAGATGGTTTCAGTTAGAAAAATGCTTGCCATACAAGCATGAGGACCTGAGTTTGAACTCTAGAATCTAGGTAAAAGGCTGGGCTTGCTAACAAGTACTCAGAATACCAGCACAGAAGCCAAAACAGCAGGCTCCAGGGCTGGCTTGCCAGCCAGACGGGCTTAATTGGTAAGCTCCAGTTGAATAACAGGCCCATTTTAAAAGAATAGGATGTGGTGTGACAGATGACACCTGGCTCCTCTGGCCTCCACACCTACCCCTACATATGCGCACACACATCTATCAACACACAGAAATGATAACCGCACAAAGGCTATAGAATACACTCACCCAAAAAGCCTCATGAAGATGGCGAAGTAGAGTTCCTGGCATTTTCATAAATTTAGGCCTAAGATTATTCAAAAATAAACATTTAAAGAAAGAATACAGCTGCCCCTGAAAGACTCAAGAAATCTGATGCTGTAGCCCATGAGTGCACACCCCAGGCAGGGCTATGGCAGCTGGTGGTGACTCCTCTTACCTGTGGCCTGTAGCCCAGGCTGACTATAGCCTTCAACTAGTCCCGACACTGTCCCCATGAGCAGAGGCCATCCTGTGGATATGGTTTGTCCCTGATGTCTGCAGAGGATGGAGTGCCATCTGATGAAGGCCTGCAGGATACCGGGGCATCATGGCGGCTGTGCTACAGTCTCCAAGGCTATTAGATAAGGGCTGGGAAGCACTCCCTGGCATGACCTGTCATTTGAGAATGGGGTCAGCACTTGAGAGTCCTGCGCAGGTGGAAGGTGGAAGTGGATTTGATGTAGGTGGGAACAGAAGAAGTCACTGTTCTTTTCACAGGCTTGGATTGAGTGAATCTGAAAAGCAGGCTATTAGCTAGAGAGAGGGCAGGGGGAAATCTGAAACCCCACCCTATTGCTGGCTTTGGGGGGGGGTGCTTTGCCTGAACGCTGCCAAGTTTGTCCTGGCTATGGCCACAGTGAATTGGATCTGGAGTTGGTTTGTGTCTAGACAAGCTCTCAGTGGCATGGGTCTTGTCACACAAGGTGGACAGGCCATACTGGTGCGGTTCTTCCTTTGGGGCAGCATGAATCTGAGAATGACCTTGTGAAAGGCTGCTCCATCCCAGAGGACCCCTGGACTGTCAGCTGGATGGGACCCCGAGATTGACAGCTGCTCATCGGCACTGTATCTTCTCCGTCTTTTCTAGGCCAGGGAACTGCTAGGGCCGTTTTCCTATGCATCGTATTGCGGAGAATCCAAAGTGGCCTCTGGTGCAAGGCCCAGCACTAAAGAAGAAAAAAATGGCAGCACTTGTTGGAGGCTTCTGAAGGAGCTCACTTCTCAGAAACACCCCAACTTCAGACTTGCTAAACGTGTATGTCTGCAAGCTCTTTCTTCACCCCCAATCCAACCAGCTTCAGACTAAGAATATTAAGCAACAATTCTAACTGCATATGAGCAGTGCAGATGAGCATTTGTGCACACTTTTTGTCCTCATCCCCTGCAATTCAGTAGCAAACCTGTTTTGTACCCCGTACCTCCTCAAGGCATTATAGGAAACAGAGAGATGGTTAAGGCATCAGGATGCCCCCTGGCTCCATGGAAATTGAGCACCGGTAGAATGTGCTATCAGTAGATGTCCTAGAACTGATTTTTCCACAGCCATCAAGGGATAGCTGGTCCATGCCGTCAGACACCGAGGGTTCAAGATGTCTATGTATTGTGTGGAAGAAATCACTGAGCAGAGAAAGGGCAGTGAGATAAACAACAGGGGGAGTCGGCAGAAACAAGACAGAAGGATCTGGAGGTCACAGGGGTCTCTAGGCTGGGAGGGCACAGGAAGGGGTGCCGAGGAAGCGTGTGCCTGCACCCTGTTTCCTCTCACTCTTCAGAAGGCAATTTTATGTTTCATTTCAGAATGATCCCGGCTGCTTCTTCTTTCTTAATGAATTCTTTCATCATCCCTGACTTGTGTGTTAACGGCATTTTACCAATGACTCTAAGAGCCGGCCGGGAGCATAAGGATCGAGAATTTAGTGCTCAATAAAGGGAAAGCAGGCTTCGATGCAGAGTGCCACTTCCACCATCACCCCACACTTCAGCAGAATTACAAACAATAAATTCCCGGGATATTACCAGATGATAGCGTCTCAGAGTAGGCGATTTAATGAAAGCTTGCCAGGCTTCAAGCAGAGGGGCCAGGGAAGTCAAAGTCCATGGAGGGCACTGGCTGTATTTCGGAGAGGCCTGGGCAGGCTAGCAAAGCCATGACTCAGCTTACAGATGAGAGAACAAGGCTGGAGGGTGACAGGACTCATCCAAAGTAACCTGGGGGGTAGAGGGCTCGCAGGTGACGTCCGTTCCTCTGCACTCCAACAGCGGCTGGAAAGCCTTAGAAATTCAAGTCAAATGCTTTCATTCATTTTAAACATTTTTGTATTGTTGAACCATTTCCTACATTTAGATAATGAGTTTTAGCCATTTTTCACCCCCCCCCCCCCTACCCCTCACCCCCCTGTCTCTCATCCCCTGCTCTCTCTCACTGGCGTCCTCTTCCCAATAGGTCTTCCTCCTACCATGTCTTCTTATGTGTTTAATTAGCTTTTCCCACCCAAGCGTGGGTGGAGCAAGGACAACGTGAAGGCTACTACACTACCAAAGAAAATGAGCGACACCCTCAACAGACTTCGGAAATAGTGCCTAAGAAAGGGAGTGCGGAGTCACGGCCCCTCCCTGCGGCCAGGCGGGCCAGCACAGCAGCTGTGAGCTCCAGAGTGTGGTGACTGCGTGCTTGCTCTTGGTCAGCTTCTCAGGAATACAGTCACCCCAAATAGAAGGGACTTAGTAAGTTCAGGGCTTTGATACTGGTGTGTCAACACAGTGTTGGTGCCCTCTTTTGGTATGTGAGAGAGAGAGATCAGGGGTTGCGCCTCACCAAGGGCAGAGGTCACGGGACGCTCCGCTTTACACACAACCCAACCGGTGTTTGACCACACCTGAGTGCTGCTCTACAAATGCCTGGGTACACAAGTCATCATCTCAGGAAAGAGGTATGAAGTGGACCCTGCAATGGTAAGACAATGGAGCTGCCAGCCGTGTTCCCCATGGGCCACGCCCCATGCTCAGTTCACTCTGCTCTGCGATTTCTCCCCAGCTGCTGTTGTACCCACCTCTGTGGCTCTGGTCATGTTGACTGAGCGATTAGAATGGCGTTTTCTTTTTCCTGCCAACTTCTTCAAGTGCTTTATCAGCTTGCAACTGCCCATTCCTTAGTGAACGTCTGTGATTGGTTGGTGCCCATGTGGTGGGTGCTGGCTCTGGTGCATGAGAAAGACCTGGTCTTTACTGTCTTGGGTTTTCTAACCCTGTGAGGTAGATACACACCAATTATACTTGATGCTGTGAAGCCAAATCCCCATGGCTGTGTGATGGAGGGAGTGTGCCCGGCCGCTGGGCCGCTGAGCCGCTGGGCTGGCTGCTTTCTCTGGGATGAAATTTGACAAAATAACTTAAGGGGAGGAAAGATTTATTCTGTTTAGAAATGTGTGGCCATGTCCTCGGGCTGAACAACATGGTGGTGAGAGGGTGTAGGTGAGGATGGCAGCCCACATTACTGTTACATAGCAGTTTCCTCTGAGAGAAACCTCCTATCTGGGAGAGATACTCATTAAGAATGTTCTAAGGAGAAGGGAAACATTCTACCCTGAAGGAGAAAGATCCTTAAGAGTCAGGAAGTAAACAACTCAAAAGTATCAGGAAGTCTCGAAAGTCAACAAGGCCTCTCCCTCTCCAAGCCTGTGTAAGCCATAAGGATACCTGAAAGACACTCTCAGAGGAGCTGAGCCACCTAGAAGAGGCTCAAATCATCTGAGCAGCCAAAAAACAAAAACAAAAAAACAAACAAAAAAAAACACTCTTCTGCCTACTGAACTGCTTGCCAGTTGTACAGTGTGCCCAAGGTACCCTCCTTTCATAGACTGTCACCCATGCTGGGGTGGGCTTTTGGTGACAGAACTACCTTTGTGTTATTTGTGTTAATATTAATAACACCACACCCACGTGTGGTGGCTTGAAAGAAAAGGCCCCCAAAGGAAGAGGCACTACTAGGAGGTGTGGCTTTGTTGGAGTAGGTGAGGCCTTGTTGGAGGAAGTGTGTCACTGTGGAGGTGGGCTTTGAGGTCTCATAGATGCTCAAGCCACACTCAATGAGACAGACCACTTCCTGTTGCCTATGAGTCAAGATATAGGACTCTCAGCTGCTTCTCTAGCACCATGACTGCTTGCAAGCTACCATGCTTCCCACCATGACAGCAACGGACTAAACCTCTGAACTGTAAGCAAGCCACTACAATTAAATGTTTTACTTTATAAGATCTTGTTCCCATTGTCTTGGTGTGTCTTTATAGCAATAGAAACACTAACTAAGACACCATACACTTGTTAGTAACTCCAACAAAACTCAGTAATTCACCAAGCTGGACTTCGGTGGTCTCTACATTGGTCTGTCCTTGGTTCCCTATTTGGGGAGAATGGGCATCGTG
This sequence comes from Onychomys torridus, assembly GCF_903995425.1. Taxonomy (NCBI): domain Eukaryota; kingdom Metazoa; phylum Chordata; class Mammalia; order Rodentia; family Cricetidae; genus Onychomys; species Onychomys torridus. The sequence goes on from NC_050465.1 coordinate 22,470,656, forward strand.
CATGTCTCCCCAAGCATAGTGTCACACAATGATCCATGCAACAGGAATGAGAGAATAAGGCAGGAAGTGGTAGGAATATCACGTGTCCCCCGCCCCCTCCAAGTCCTGCCACCAGTGACCCACTTCCTACAGCCAGGCTCCACTTCCTAAAGCCTACAGAACCTCCTCAATAGAGCTGCCAGCTGGGTAGCTGAAGACATGAGTTTGTGGGAGGCTCCTTTGAGGAAGAAACACTGAAGATGAACCAGACAGACCTTCAAGGCCCAACGGCACAGATATCGATCTTTCCAGACTCTGCAGTGGCCTGCCTGAGAGCCCTTGCAGCTGTATGTATTGGTTTCAATACGAAATGTCCTCCAAAGTCTCATGTGTTGTAGTCATGGTCTTCAGCTAGAGACACTGTTAGGCAGTGATAGAAGTTGGGGGAGTGGGTGGTGGTAAGCCTTGTTGGAGGGAATAGATCACTGGGAGTGAGCCTTTGGAAAACAGTGGGAAGACTTTACTTCTCCCCCTACCTCTGGCTCTTCCTCCTTACCTCATCACCATGAGGTAAACAATTTTGTTCCACCCATGCTGCCCTCTCCCAGGGAGCCCCTCATCTGACCTGTTCATGTGTCTGCCCCAACGGTCAGCTTAGCTATCATCTCAGAAAGACTTCTGTGATCCCACCTCATGAGCCTACCCTGCTAACAGAGATGTTATGATTCCAGAGAAAATTCTTAGACATGCAATTCAAAATGTCCAACTCAGACATTTTACTAGTGATAAGCCCATAGTAAATGACCCCAGAATGATCTATCCTCTCTTTAAAGTCCCCACAGTAGGCCTAACCAATTAACGACATTGCCTGGTGCAGCCTTGTCTCCCCAACTAAGTTCTTCAAGGACAGAGACCAACTCATTTCTTCAGATTGAAACTTTAATATAAGTATTGGAGCCAGGCGGTGGTGGCGCACACCTTTAATCCCAGCACTCGGGAGGCAGAGGCAGGTGGATCTCTGTAAGTTCAAGGTCAGCCTGGTCTCCAAAGCGAGTTCCAGGAAAGGTGTAGCAGGAATCTTAAAAGTTCTTATTAATAAAATCAAACCCAGAGCCAGGTATTGGGGTGAGTGCTGGAAGATCAGAGAGACAGAACAAGTCACAGCTACCTCTCCTCGCCAATTCCTCAGCTGATTCTGTCTCCTCAGACTGGAAGCTTCTGAGTCCTCATCCACATGAATCTCAGCTGAACTGTGTTGCTCCAAAGCCTGAACACTTAACCAGCCAAATGCTTCTAGTTTCTGGTCTTCACGCCTTATATATCTTTCTCTTTCTGCCAGTCACTCCCTGGGATTAAAGGCTTGCTTTCTGGGATTAAAGGCGTGTGTTGCCATGCTGGCTGTATCCTTGAATACACAGAGATCTGCCTAGCTCTGCCTCCCAAGTGCTGGCTGGGATTAAAGGCATGCACCACCACCGCCCAGCTTCTGCTATGGCTTGTTCTGACCCATTTTCTAGCCACTGTTTTTGGCTCTGTATCTAGTGGCTGTCTGTTCTCTGACCCCAGATAAATTTATTAGGGTGCACAATATTTGGGGGAACACAATACCATCACAGAAAGGCACAAAGCTACACAGAGAAACCCTGCCTCGGGGGGAAAAAATACACACACACACACACACACACACACACACACACACACACACACACATATGGTATGTAGTAAACCCTTCATAAGTGTTCTTGTACATTTATAATGAACATATACAAATAAACCAAAGCACACAGGCAATTAGTCATTCACATTTGTTGAAAAATATTCCTATGGAGGAAATCCAGGAGCACGAGGGAAGGTTTGGCTTACTTACTGCTTCAAAGATGTAAAAACTAAAGCAAACTTGGTTTCTACCTTCAATCTCCAATTCTGACAACCATTAAACCAATGACCAGATTAGTCCCCCAAGCCTAGATTAAACATTGTATGGGAAACATGAGGAGACGGGGCCACATTCCCCATGTTGATGGATCATGTTAAAGAGCCAGAACACACTGTGTACAATGTTCAGTGAAAAACAGAGGAACATTAGAGAGAAGCAAGATTGAAGAAGAGAAGTTCAAACCAGGTTATCCAGAGCCCTGGGTTCCTAGAAAGACTCAGGGGGTGGTGTGGGATGCTGAGAAATCCAAGTCACTGTAATGGCACCATGGAAGTTCCTCTTCCCTGCCGTTGGTCTCAAACACCTCAGCCACCATGGTACACTGTTAGGGAAGTGGTCGGCCCTCACCCTGAAGGTGCCTACATTCCACAGACGTTCTGGACATTTTACCCCCAAACCGATCTTCTCCACCTAGCCCTGCCGCTTGTTAGCTGTTGGCTTCCCAAGATCCCTCACGGGTGATGTTCACCTCTTACCTGGTCCTCTCCAGCCAGAACCTCTGTATTCTCATTTTATGGCAAGCAGCTTTTGTCAGAGCAGCTAACTTCCTGGTAGCTTGAAAGGCTTCTGGCACCTGTCGTGTGAACATGACAGGCTTGAAGCCAGCTAAAGCTGCTGATGGCCAAAACATGGAATCAACACTTCCCCAGTGTGGTGGCTCAATGGGGAGCCTAGAGAAAGGTTGGAACCCCATTAACTATGCCCTGCCATGCGTCCTGAGAAGGCAGACAAGTGACTGATATCAAAGAATAAGACTGGGCCTCAGGTAGGCTTTGGAAACCTCAAAACCCATCCCCAGTGACAGCCCCACTCCAGCAAAGCCACACCTTCTAATTCTGCCAAAACCGTTCCACTAAGGACCAAGCATTCAAACATATGAAGCAATGGAGGCTATTCTCATTCAAAGCACCGCAGACATGCAGACATCCATCCCTGAAATGCTGCTCAAGGAACTTTGTAGTCAACTGAGAAGGAGGAGTTTTACCTGCCTACATTCCGACTGTGAAAACGTGCACCCTCTGAGGCCCAGCCTAGAGAGATGCATCCACCTCTGTAAGGCCCTCAGCATCCAGCTACTGGAATTATGTCCATAGCATTTTCCAGGCCTGTTCGTGGTGCCGCCTTTGATTAAGCACATGCATGACACACACTTCTTTACAGGAGACCTGGTGTCTGTGAGAGGCAGTAAGAACAGAAGACAAATAGCCATGCTGTGAGGCCTCACCACGAGAGTCATCTGGAAGACCAAAGGGAGTTCTTATTAGAACATGCCAGACAGCAAAGAGACGGGAGGATTTACTGTATGCAAAAGGCACAGAGGGGATCCGGATGAGAGAATTCAGAGATGCTTTAGACTTGGAAGATAGAAAGTACATATTTGTGTGGGGTGGGAATAATTTTATAGCGTGTGGTAAACACAATCTGCTCCTGCACTCTGATAATGTGACAGGTAGCCACTTCCTGCCAAGATTTGTTCTCCTCCAAGGCCCTGCATATATGCATGAAGCCAAGGGACCTTGAGGGCCGAGTTTAGTCTCCCCTCTTTGTCTCCATCGTTTCTTAGGACTTGAGGTTGAAAAATCGAGTTGATTTCCTAGCCTTATAAATATTGAACTGTACTTTTCAGACAGAACCTGCGAGACTCTCCCTCACTGACTCTTTCAACGGGGCCGTGCCTGGCCATGTTACCTTTGTTCCTCCTCGTATGGGAGGGGAGTCCGAAATGGGGCAAACAGGCTTTAAGGAACTGAGACACAGGCTTTAAGGAATGATCATATTTCTAAAATAGAACAGAAATGCAGTGTGCGGCTTTGGGAAAACTGAGAACAGCAGATACTATGGATAAGGGTGAAGGACTGGGTCAAGGAGGAGACCAAACAGGGACATGACCAGTGTGGGTGGCATACAGTGGGAGGAGCACTTGTCATTATTCCACTGATCCTGAAGGTTAATCAAATAAAGACTTCATAGACACAGCTGCCTAGACTAGACCCTCAGAAGCTACCGACATGAAGGCTCCTAAGCAACACATATGTAATATTTATTCAAACTTCCACGCTATTTATGTTTAGCTTAAGAAAAGTAAATGTAGCTGAATTCCTACTTTAATGTCTCATTCTCTCTGCTTGTTGCAACACGCTGATCAGATGTGAGCTCTCAGCTACTGCTCCAACACCAAGCCTGCTGCCATGGTCCCAACCTTAATGTTCATGGATTAACCCTCTGAAACTGTGCGCAAACCCCTAGTTAAACGCTCTCTTTTATAAGCTGTCTTGGTCATGGTGTCTCTTCATAGCAATAAACAGTGACTAAGACAGTGAGTGTCTCTTGGTTCCTTCTCCTGCCAGACTTATTTCCTCCCCATTCCTCACTTTCTGCCTTCACTCCATCCCCACCTACACTCTTTCTTCCTTTTCTCCCTCATCCTCTCCATCAGCAACAACACCTGAGAAGACCAGGTAAGCAAGGACCATGGCCTACAGGATTCAGAGACAATATCCTCAGAGCAGTGGGAACCATGGGAAGAGTATTAGCTGAGGGTGAGGCTGGGTCCCTCCCTAAGCCCCGTACAAGGCTCACTGAAGGTACTGATGAGCAAAGTCATCATGCCCCTCATGGGACTTCCACTTTAGTAATGAAAGAAATTAACAAATAATTTCACATGCATACACACTACCATTACCACCATCCATACACATACATACTTGTAACTAAAAATGTGGTTGGTGAGCATGAAGAGTCATAGATTATAACTAGAGGTTGGGAAAACTGATCACTAAAACAATGAGGAATTAAGTGAGCAAAAAGAGCAGGGAGGAGCGTCCTGGGGCACAGCTCCCCTGTGGGGTTGAGATGAAGTAGCAGCCGCTACAGCAGACAAAAGAAGTCCAGGAAAGAAGACGAAAGTCGGTCTTACAGGGTTTGGGGACCGTATTTGGGAGTTCCATGCAATCCTCGCAGCAGTGGGAAACCATAGAGGGTCTTATCTAGGAACAGAGTGCCTTCAATAAAGACTTATTTTTTAAAAACCTTTTAAATTGTATGTATTGTTATTTCATGTGTATGGGTGTGTATGTGTATACATATACCACATTTGTTCCTGGTTGCCGAGGAGGCTAGAAGAGGCTGTTAGGTCCCCTGGAACTGATGCCAATGAGCTGCCACATGGGTTCAAGGGACCAAATGGGTCCCCTGAAAGAGCAGCCAGTGCTCTAACCACTGAGACATCTCTCCAACCCCAAGATTTGTTGTATTTTTAATTAAAATATAATTACATAATTTCTCCCTTCATCTCTTCTTTCCAACCCTTCTCATGTCCCACCAATGGATGCACACACACACACTCCCTCTCGAATTCATGATCTCTTTTTATTTACATATATATTAATATATATCATTTAATACTCAGTCAGTCATATGTCTATATGTTATGTGTACATATGAACATGTATGTGATCACATGATATATGTATATATGAACACATGTGTTCACATATATGTTTGTATATATGTGAATAAGTATTTAAATACAACCTGCTGAGTCTGTTTAGTGTTACTTGTATGTACTTGTCTTTTAGGCCTGACCATTTGGCGTTGTATAACCAGTCAGGGGGCACATGCCTCAGGAAGACTATTTCTCCCAGTTTTAATTATGAGCATGTGTGTGGGTCTACGTGCATGGGTTGGGGGGTCTGTGGGTATACATTCAGGTGCCACAAGGGGCCACAGAAGTCTTAGTAACTCCTTTTTTAAATGAAAAAATACAGACAGTAGAGAACTGCCCAGTGTGAATTCTGGGAACTGAACATGGACTCTGGGAAGAGCAGTCCATGCTCTTCATCAGCCACTGGAGCCACCTCTCCAGACTGCATTGTAAAAAGAACTTTTACTGGTGTGTGGACAAATCCTTAGATAAGTTCTACACACACACACACACACACACACACACACACACACACACACACACCATCTATACAATGTATGTATACATTAATATATTTAAGTTTTATTTTAGAACTACTAAGCCAGGAGTGTGAGCACCTCTGTAATCCCAGCACCAGAGACTGAGGCCTGATACAATTGTATGTCAAGACAATTATATGTCAATTCTAAATCAACACATGTCAAGACAATTCTTAAGGTATTTATAGTCTCAAGGACTGAAAAGTGACCAGGGGAAGCTTCTTAAATTGCTGGCATTGATGAATAATGATGGTAAACACGTCACATAACAACAACCGTAAAGACTCAAGTATCTTAAATAGACATGCTAAAGTGTTCAGATAAATCAGAATGAGGTACTAAAAACATGTTCCCATAATCCTCAAAAAGGTAGGATAGCTAAAAATAAGGATGAGTAAGACATTCCATAAAATGGCAAGATAGTTAAATAATGAATAATTATTAAACTAATAATTTTTTATAAATAATTAAATTAAACAAAGTGACTGGTCTAAACATCCTGCCCAAAATAAAGCTGGATGGACTGGAAAAGTGGCTAAGTGGTTAGGAATGCATACTGCTCTTACATAGGACTGGAATTTGGTTTCCTACACCCAAGAGAGGCAGTTCACTACCAATGCCAACTCCAATTCCTGAGTTCCTACACACTCTTCTGGTATCCACAGGCACTCCCCCCGCCCACACACACATACAATTTTAAAAATAAATTTAAAAAAGAACAGGGAAAATAATTTGATTTTTAAAATAGACAATTTTAAAAATTGAATTGGTATGTCTCAGAAGAAGAGCTACAACTTGGCTGAGGTAGGCAGGAAAGAAAATAAAACCACCCCCAAATCACTAATCACCATGAAAATTCCAATCAAAACTCCCATGTTAGAAGGCCTGCTTTTCAAAGGCAGCAAGTGCAGAGCAAGAGATGGCGAAGAGAGACTGCCTGCACAGCCCGGGTGGGAGGGTGGATTAGTGCAGCTATAAAGGAAACCATTTAGAGGATCACTAAAAACTGAAAGTAAGTTTACTATCCAGAAATTACACAGTGTAGTGTACACCCAAAGGAGAAGAAATCAGCCTATCAAAGAGATATGTAAGTCTTTTATTGTGATAGAAACAACATTATTCACAAGTACTAAAATATGGAACCAATTTATCCTGCCTTCGGTAAATAAATGGATAAAAACTGTGGTGTGCATGCATGCTGGAACATTAGGCTAAGTCCACTGGTACAGTAGTGGCATGATTGTTTGGGGTAAATGACAGCTTTCTGATTGGATTTAATTCCCATTCTAAGGGATGGACCTCATACATGGTTCTGTAAACCTGGCCAATGATCCATAGCTAGGGAAGTCATATGCCCTAGGAGAGAACTGACAATCATTATTTTGTTAAGTGGATATGATATTTATTAAGTGGCACTGTTTACCATGCAAGAGAAGCCACGAGGCACAATGAAACCCACTTGAAGGGTTTATTTAGGGAAGAGAATAGAAGGGGTGTGCACAGGCCTGTGGAATGACCTTGCAGGAAGAGAAGGACGGAGTAGGTGAAACCTTTTATAAGTCCCACCCCCACCCCTGCACATGTGCATTTGGGCTTACATGCACATAGATTACATGACCACACTGCTCATGGATTATGTAGAACATAAAGCCATAGGATGACTAAGCATCTTGTCTGTCTACTGCACAGCCCATGCATGATCATGTAGTTGGGGGTGTAGCCAGGAATTCTAACAGGATATAGTACCAGACTATCTCCTAATTGCTTATACTCATAGCCACAGGTTACGGTAGCCCTTATCCCTCATCATAGAAACTTCAATTGCAGAGGATAGCAATAAACACCCAGACTCACAACTAGTGAGAGTGAGTGAGTGTCTATGGAGCTCTCAACTCTAAATGGGATGTCTTTACCAGTTCCTTCCCACAAGGCTTGGGAGTAGAAAGATCCTAAGAGCCAGAGGTTAGGGAAGATTGGGCAGGGAGTGTCCTCTGAATGTGACAGGGCCACTGCACTCATGACCTTACAGCAGCTGTGGGCACCTGCACAGAAACTACACAAGCTCATTCCAGTCCCCATTCCAGCATGGGTGGAGAAGGGTCAAATGAAATCTCACCCCTAGCTGAGAGCTGCTGGCAGTGATGGGTGCTGGGAAAGGACAGTTAGGTGTTTTGATTTTTATTTTTTATTTTCTTCAGAAATGTGGCCTCCTGTAGGTCACTCATGTTACAGTGGATGATCTTGTACCCATGCACTTATGAACAGATATTGGACTTGGTGAGTTACCAAGAAAATAAAATTAAATTCTCAAGGAATAAATGCATTTTTAAATGAAGGAAATTTTATCATTTGTGATAAAACTGAAAAACCTAAAAACCACTATGTTAAGTAAAATAACTCAGGCCTAGAAAGACAAAGAGCATGTGATCTCATTTATATATGGATTGGGTGGACCTCCATGTATGAGTGTTCATCCACAGGCAGGTGTGTGTGTGTGTGTGTGTGTGTGTGTGTGTGTGTGTGTGTGTGTATGTGTGTGTGTATGTGGTGTATATGCATATGTGTGTTTATGTAGAGGCCAGCAGTCTAACTCACATGTTGCTTCTTAAGGAGCCATCCACATTGGTTTTTGAGACTGGGTCTCTCCCGGGATCTGGAAGTCAGCCATCAGGCTAGGCTGGCTAGCTGTTGAGCCCCAAGAATCACTAACCCAAGTATGGAGGCCGGTTCTGTTGGGAATTGCAGGTAGGGATACAACATAGTGTTGTCACAGTGGAAAATAATTCAGCAGATTATTTAAAAACAGTATGTATCAGCCATTATACTCCTAAGCAATTTATCCCAGAGAAATGAAATTGTACATATGTATATAAAAAGTTCATAGCAGCTTCATTTTCAAGAACCCAAATCTTGGAATGACCTAAATGTTCCCTAAACAAGCAATAGCCTGACAGACTGGCACAGCCATATTATGGAATATTATTCAGAAATGAAAAGAAATAATTTTTAAAGAAATACCCTGGAAGGATCTTTGTGGTTACACAAATTTAGTCACATGATAAAATTTCATGGAACTCTGTGTGTGTGTGTGTGTGTGTGTGTGTGTGTGTGTGTGTGTGTGTGTGTGTGTTTGCAACTATGACATCCAAATGAGGTCTGCGGTTATACCAATGATAATTCCTGGGTTGGATATTGCTGTATGATTCTACTACTATTGATGCTACCGTCACAGGGGTGGATGAAGGGGACATGGGATCTTTCTGCAGTAGTGTCACAATTGCCTATGTATTGAAAATTAATTCAAAATAATAAAATGAATACAGGAATGTGAAAATAAAATAAAAATTCTAGTCCTCCCTAATAGCCAGCCCTCAATATTGTTTCTTATTTTAAAACAGATTTATCTCTTTCCTTTTGTGTGGAAGCAGGAACACATCTACTCAAGGGGTTTATGATATTCACATTTTTGTTACCCTTTTGAAAATTTTATAACATGCTAAGCAATTTTCTATGTTCTGAATATGTCCCTGTAATGTTCTTTAATGTCTTATCGGTATTAATACATGAGGAACACCCTGTCATTTTCAAACTGCTTTAAGTAGCAGACTTATTCCCTTAGAACAGAAAGCATGGTGCCTGTCCCAGTCATTCTCTGTGATGGGCCACACCCCACCTCCAGGATACAAGCTACCCATTAAAACAAAAACAAAAATTTACAAACAAAAATGACCAAAATGCTGTGTGGAAAACATCCAGTGCAAGGTTTTGTTGTATTTGTTTATTTGGTGTGTGGGGCTGCTGCTCATGTAGAGGTCAAAGGACAACTGTAGAGGTCAGTTCTCTCCTTCCAACAAGTGTTTCCCAGGAATCAAACTTGGGTAGTCAGGCTTGGCAGCAAATACCTTCATCCATGAGCCATCTTGTTGGCCCCAGTGCTAAACTGTTCCAAGGACTTAATTTCCTGGTTTCACCTTCACTAGCTGTGGTAGTTACCTTGACTTGGTGCTGTATCACTTCATAAAGATGATTTACAAGGATGCTTCAGGCAGCTGCCTTGGTGTTGAACAGAGTCTGGGAGGTAGATCCTTTAGATTATTCAAGAATTTTGTTTGTCTAAAAACTTTTTGTGTGACATTCCTGGTCTCCTCCTCTCTCTCTAGACCTGCTCCTTCTAATGGTTGATCCCTATACTTCAATCTGTTCCCATCCACAGGAACGGGGTTTTGCCATAAGACTCTGAGAAATGATGAATTTTTCTTAGCAGCATGCAAAATATGCCAATACCTCCAGAATCATTCTGGTAGTAATTAACTGGTGTGTGGCCTATATAATTTTGGTTAGCATAGTTTGTGAATGTACTATTTCTTTAGAAGTTAAAACATTTACTAAAACAGTCAGCTCTGAGGTATTGACCCGGCTACACGTACAGGTACTGCAAATTATATCTAAACTGCATCTTCCTAAGAAAACAATTAACGCACCATGTCCAGTAACACATTTTCTGCTAAAACTGAGTGAAAAGGCAGTGAGGCCCACCTTGAGCAGTTCATTCCATTTATGGAAGTCTCAGGTGCCAGATTCCTCACTAATCAGGTTTCCTACCTTAGCTGACAGCTCAGGTGGAGTGCCATGATTTTATTTTATTTTCTGGTTTAATGTCAGGATTTAAAACTCAAAAGAGAGATTAGCACCTCTTCATGCTGCTTAGGAAAGTGACCTCTAGGTTCCATTTCAATGTGTCTGTCTTCTGGGGGGAAAATTACTAATAGAAGAATTATAACTCGCTCCCCAGGAGCAAGCATGAATTTCTGTGGGGAATCATCACTGAAGGCTAGACTTCCTACAAAGCCCCTTGCAGAAGCTAGCAACATCCTATCCCATGCATTGTGCAAAGTCCAGTTACCACTCTCCCTAGACCACAGTGTGGATCCTGGGGCCTCAGCAACCATGACAGAGGCAGAGGCATCATGACCATGCAGCTTATGAGTTCCTGTTAACTACTTTCAGGTTCAAGGACTTTCTGAAATGCAGCCCAATGAAGTGAGTCACAGAACATTTCTTCAAACCTTGATGGCCGAGAGCAAGTAAGCTATGAAAGGAGGGTGGGAGAAAGCTGTTCATTCGGGTGCTGCTCCACTATGAAGATGCCAGGAAGTTTCACTGAGCCCCTCCACACAAGTTGGCTTATCCATGGGATGTCTCAAGTTTGCTTCTTGGGGGCTGGGAGCTTTCAGTTACCCAGAAAGCAGGAAAAAAAAAAAAAAAACAGCAATGCTTTCATTAGTGAGTTTGGGGTTTCCTATAGTGAGGGTCGGGTAAAAAGTATCCCTCACAGCTCCTATGTGAAGCATGGCAACATCCAAGTAGTGCAGCCTTTGAGGGAAGTCTTAGGGTTGCTGAGGCTGTGGTAAAACACCAGGACTAAAAGCAAGTTTGGTAAGGAGAGGGCTCATTTGGCTTACACTTCCATATCACTGTTCATCATTGAAGGAAGTCTGGGCAGGAACCTGGAGGCAGGAGCTGAAACATGGCCATGGAGGAGCTCTGCTTACTGGCTTGTTCCTTATGGCTTGCTCAGCCTGCTTTCTTATAGAACCCAGGACCACCTGCCCAGGGGTGGCCCCACCCATAATGAACTGTGCCCTCCCCCCATCAATCCCTAATTAAGAAAATGCCCTATAGGCTTGCCTACAGCCTGATCTTATGGAGGCATTTGCTCAATTGGGGTTCCAATCTCAGATAATTCTAGCCTGTGTCAAGTTGGCATAAAGTAGCCAGCATAAGGTCTAGGAGGTAATCTCCAGGAAACTGGGGGACACACCCTTGAAGAGAACAATGCCATCCTAGCTCTGATCTTCTACTTTCTGGCTCCTGAGATGGCCATTTTGTTTTGCAGTCCTACCCTATTGTCCTGTCTCCCCACAGCTCCATACAATGAGGCACCTTGACTGTGGACGGGAACCTCCAAAACTGTATGCTAAAATGAACTCTTCTTGTTATAGGCTGCTGACCTCTGGCATTCTCTATAGCTGGAATGAAAAGATGGCTGCCTCTGGGCTCATCCTGTTCAGTTTGAATCTTAAGCAAGAAAGTTGAAAGAGCACAGAGCACCTGTTCTTAGGGACACCTAAGGAGATGCTGGGTAATCTGGACCAAGTTAAGATGCACTGACCACAGTGGCTGGGTTGTGCACACTGGGGCCAGGCCGTATATTACTTATTTGATTGGCAGGGTTGTTTCTCTCTACAACATATGGTTATCAATTTACAACCCAGCGCATCATGTATTCTGAGCAGCTCACACTGGCTGCAACACAAAGACCATACTTATTAGTGACATAAATCAAGAGTTTCTACACCTGAATAAAAATGAATCTGGTAACCCACACCTAGGGCTGGAGAATTGGAAAGCGACACTTGTTATCCCTACAGCAAACACTAATCACTCCCTTCCCTGAACAGTGGCCCTAACGGCTCACATGCTGTTTCTATGGGAAGAAAGAACAAACAACAGATTCTGCCTCTGCCTTCAAATCAGTAAGCACCTCAGCGGACCCCAGCTGCAGGAGCTGGCTTTCTCCTAACTAGGATACATTTTCAAAATGGAGAAGGCCGGCTGAGAAAGGGGTTGTGACTAGCATAAAAGATGACACAGGGGGGCTCTGGCTCATAAAGAAAAACCTTCTGACTGCAAGATCTTCCCTAGGGGGAGGGACAAATGTCATTTATCTCTGCAAGCCACAGGTGAGAGACCTTAGCTGGAGAACGGTTGTGAGTGCGTTCACTGATGGCAAAATGATTTTTAAGGTCAAGATGAGTCAACTTGAATCTCAATGCCAGATGTTCACCCAAGGGAAGTAAATAAACACATCGGATAAGTGTACAGTCTGGCATTTGGTAAGACCATTTCACGAAATGGGGCAGGGGAGCCACCAGCCTAGCACTGCCCTAGAGTTGTTGACATGGTTCTATGGTGCTTGGGATAGCCCCCCAGACGATGGCTGGGGTTTACCTGGCAGAGCTATGGGTCATGGTGCCTAGGACATGTGCCATCCACAACTATAGGGCCAGTGCTGTGGGATGGATATGCCTATGGTAACGTTGAGCTGACAGATCCTGGCCAGGGAACCTCAGTGTCACAGATATTCCCAGTAGGAAAGTACTTTAGTATTTCATCATGCTCAAAACCCTTCCTCCTCATGAAGTCTAACCTACCCATGCAGAAGAATAAGTTATGGACAAGTAAGAAAAAAAAAAAAAAAAGATGTTTTCAGGGCCTTGTTTGACAGCAGATAAGGAAATTGTCTTTATTTGGAAGAGGAGGGCAAAGAACACAGCATTGTGACTGGCACACAGTAGTGGCAAGGTCAAAGGCATAAGCTGCCAGAACAAAAGCCCCCAGGCCCAGGAACGTCATTCCCAAGATTGTGCTCTGTCAAGAACGGGAGAGGTGAAGCCCATTAAGTGGAGCGATGCTCGTGTATGTGCACAGCCTTCTAAGCCTCTTTCCTGGAGCTCCCTCAGAGGTGATTAAGCTTTTCCTGACGAAGCCAAATGCTGGATCCATGGTCCCAGTGTAGCTTTCTTTTTCTTTCTTTCTTTCTGTTTTTATCCTGCCCCTTCTACCTTTAAGAGACGCTGGGAAGTAACTAACTCTCTGTTTATTGGCAGAGGCGTTTACAATGTTTACAGTTATCATATCTGCCGCCTTCTCTTTTCATGTGCATTTATTCCCACAGTGGCTGAAGCAGGGTTGTCCTCCTCTGGTTTATGGGACTGTATTTATAGACCATTTCTTTCTCTCCATTACTTTCTCTTAAAACAGCATGCCAATATTCTAAAAGGAGATGAGGGTTTCTCCTTCATTCGACATAAATCCCATCTCTGCCTTCCATCCAATGCAGAGCACTAAGTCTGCCTGGGGAAGGAGCAGGCATCAGAGAGACAAACACCATCAGCCTGGGAAACAGAGACTGTCCACAGGTCCATGCCCTGCCCCACCAAGGCACACGATGACCTGTGCCTATAGTCACCCCCTTCTCTGCTTGGCACTGCCTTGTCTTACCCTGCTCAATTGGCTAACAAAATACTTGACTGTGGACAACTCACTGGCAACAGAAATTGGCTTCTCATAGTTCTAGAAGCTGGGAAAGGTGTCTCACAGCACCAGTCGATAGTTCCACAACTAGGAAGGGGCCATCTTGGGGTTCACCAGTGATGCCCTCTCACTATGAACTCACTTGGCAGGGACTAGTTAGTTCTGGGTCTCCTAAGGACACTGATCCCGTTCATGAGGGCAGATATCCCTGACTTAATTGCCTAACTACCATAGAACTTCTTATGTGGCCTGCCTCACCTTACCAGGGAATTGTGAGTATAACACACATTACCCTTATGACAGTTGTGTATATTTAGCAAAGCTGCTAAAGTAAATTCTGAGTCCTCTTGAAACAAATATGCACACACAAACACACACACACACACACACACACACAGAGAGAGAGAGAGAGAGAGAAACATGCACAAGCATGCACACATACTAAGCTTATTTTTTCTATCCCAAATTTCTGTAAACTCGCAACCCATACATTTGTCTATGTTCTGAACATCTCTACTAGATGTGAAGATAGCACACACCATACTTTCCCAACTCAGCCTGTGATGTCATCTTCCCCTACAGCCTATTCCAACATAGTTTCCCTGGTACCTGTCCATGCTAAACCCAGCCTTCCTGCTACTCAGCCCCAGATCCACAAGGCCACCTTATCTCCTCTTTGCTTGCCTCTCACTCCAATCAATCGGCAAATTTTGATACCTGAATCCCATCTCTGCATGATGCCATACACACTCAACCCCCTGCTACAAACAAGACTTCAGCTCACATAAATACACCTGGATACCATATAGTCTCAATAACTATTTATTGGATGAAAATATAGCCACTTATGCTATGATCTAATCAATTAAGTGATAAATTAATGTATCTCCTACTTTTTATAAGAGGGATGATATTACACTTTATTTCCATTATTAAGCTTGAATGAAGATTAAAATTTATTGCCCAGTGTCAGATGAACCCTGGAGAATAAGATCCATTCCATTCTAGGGAGAAATTCAATGCCTTCCAAGGGCATCCATGGATACCCAAGTAGGCTGGAATGCCTTTGACCCTGGCTTCTTGTGGTTAAGTCTACAAACGTTTGGTCATTCCATGCCTTTTGACTCCTTCTATGACATGGAAAGTACCAAATGTTCCATTTCCCAGTCTCATAGATCATTCGGAGGGTAGCATAATTTACTGACTAATCATACCTCACAGGGAGGGCGACATGGTCACAAATGATTTCAGACTTGATGCCACAAGCCTCTCATCATTCTTCACCCACTTAGCAGTGGGCTTTTGTAGGGGCCTCTTCCCTCCATGGGAGTCCCCAACATCACACATCTTTACTCTCTTGGCCTTCTCCATGTCCTCCTCACACTGCCATGTCATTGCCTCTGTGTTCTCGCTCCTCAGAGGAAGCAGAATAAACCAAACTTCCATGTTGTAAGAGCTTCCACTGTGACTTTACTTTTTACTGTGAATTATTTTTTTCTAATGAACAATTTCAAACACTAAAAATATGAAGAACAAGACAACAGGCACTCTGCCTCACAACATTATATTCTAGTAACTTGATGTTTATAGTATTTTTTTCTGAAACATCTTAAGGCAACATCTGTATGCAATGACACTTCGTGCTTGACATACCAGCTTCAAAAGCAAGGGCTTGACCACAGAGAAGATTCTACACTTGTAACTCTTCTAGTACCTAGGTTATTCTCAAATTCTCCCTCTGGTCCCCAAGCAATTGGGATTTGGAATAACATTTTTTTCACGTTTATGCTCATATTTATTTGTTTGTTTATGTGTGTGTGTGTTGTATATTCCTCCCTCCCTCCCTCTCTCTCTCTCTCTCTCTCTCTCTCTCTCTCTCTCTCTCTGTTAATGTATTCAGGTACACTCACCCATAACTGAGCATGTAGAGGCCTCCTCCATCACTCCCTGACTTATTCTTAAAGACAGTGTCTCTCATTGAACCTAGCCCTTACCATTTTGGTGAGATTGGCTGCCAATGTGGTATTCACCTATCTCTGCCTCTCTAGTGCTGGGATTCCAGATGTGCATAGCCACACCTGGCTTTTTCTTGGATGCTGGGGATCGAACTCCTCCCCTCATGCTGTGGAGCAGGTACTTCACCCACTGAGCCAGTTCCATAGCCTCCATCTGTATTTTAAACCAGCACCCTATTATGTTAAGCGCCTTAACAAGATTTCTAATGTTTTTCTTTATACACAGTGGAGACAAACAGGAGGCCATACACTCTTTATTTAATTACCAGTTGACATAAACCAGTGCCACTGAAGTGGGCTTTCCCATGCAGATGGCCTGAGATGCAGGGGCTCATATGTCTGTTAAATTTGGGTCTGTAAACAAAAACAAATTTGAGGAACAGCAACAGGAACAGTAATAGAAACACAGTCTCCGGATTACAGAGGCAAGGGCTTGAGTAGAAAATGTGTGCAGGCCTCAGCGAAGGCTTTCTAGGGTCCCTGTGGCTGTTACCTAGCAACAAGGCCATTACACAGGGGGACACTGGAGTCCAGTTGAACAGGGAAGAGCATGCAGGTAACTGAACTAAATTTCTCCTTTCATACTATGCTAATAATGCAGGTCTCCTGCAGTCTTTCAGGGGTGTGCCTTCTGAAGAAATCAGCCTTGGATAATGCTTCCCGGTATTAAGTCCCAGAAGGAGGAACGTGGCTGGAGCTTAATTTGCAGTGTACATGTCAGCTCTTAGGTGTCTGCAGGTCCCTCTGATGAGAGTGGAATGCACCATGTGCCAAGCAAAGCCACCTAAACTCAAATTAGTTTTGAGTCATGTGTGAACCTCTCTGACCCAGCCCAAATCACCCCTGAGAGCAAATGAAGACTAGGTTTTATTATTATTATTACTATTATTATTATTATTATTATTATTATTATTATTATCATTATCATTATCATTTCCTTCTCTAAAAACTGCTTTTAAATACATGACCATATTTTTTCCAGACTGGCCCTTTTCTATTCTCGGCATTCATCTGGGATGCAGGATGACTTCTCTACCATCTCTCTCTCTTATTTTTTTTAACTTTGTCTAAGAAAAAGTTTTGTTTCTTGGTACAGTATTTAGTAACAATACCAATTTTTAAATATAATACTGAACATGTTTTCCTAATTTTGCTTTTCAGTTTATCTTTTAAATGAATCAGCTTAAGATACAAGTTAGTTAGCTGGAGTTGGCACAGGAATCTAATTCCCCTAGTCCTGCCCTAACTTTTCATCGATGAAATTTTTTTGTTTGTGTGTGTGTTTTTCAAATTAATTGAGGTGTTGAACCTTCATCTGCCCTAGAATTATGTCTCAAGCAACCCACATTCTATAGACCATAAAGGCGGGACTTTTTTTTTTTTTTTTTTTTTTTTTTTTTTAAAGCACAGCATTTGCCTCCATGGCTGTTGATCTGTTCATTGCTTTAGAAAAATAAAATCCTGCTGCTTTGAGAAGAGCCCTGGCATCCACAATCCCAGGAGGCTGGTGAGGCTGATGGAAACTAGGCTAAGTGCTAGAGTCTTTACGGTTTAAGACAGTTCTCATTCAGTCTTCATAAGACAGCGAGTCAAGAACAGAGGTGGACATGAACCTGAGCAGCAGTTCCCAACACCATGCACTCACCACAGTCCCAACCTGCATCTTCAGGTTGGTGCTTATTCATTCAATCATCCCTCCATGGAATCTGTGCCACAAGGCACTGAGCATTTGATGAGCAAGGTTGACGTGGCTGCCATTGTCGTAGGCTTGTGGCCAAGTGTGATGGACTCATGTGCCACATTCTACACTGGCTGTCCCTACTCTGCATGACCTTGGTCATTACAGACCATCACCTTAGGTGATGGGCAACATTTCAAAGACTAGGTTTCTGTCAGGAGCCAGACTCAGCCCATCCAGAGGGTCACTTCTTTCAAGTATTTACTAGACATACTTTCTATGTGTCCTGGAATGTTGGGTATACAGGTATACACGTGCATATGAGCCCACAGGACAAAGAGTAGCTTCATAAACAAATGCTCAAAGGGAGGGAAGCCGAGGCTTGCTGATAGGGAACTTGCCTGCATGGGACACCCATCACCATGAAAAAGAGATGTAACTATAAAATAAAAGGGCACTCAAAGGTCTTGAAAGGCATAATGAATTCAGGAACTGGCAGGTTGCAGAGGAGGGCTGCTCTCAGGAAAGACCCTTCCATCTTCAGTCTGTGGAGGAAATCTATGTGATTTCCATGTGACTTTTTGCTTTTGTGCTGAAAGGTTCCTAAGAAGCTTTTATGAGAATACCTTTTCGGAGCTGGGGAGATAGCTCAGTTGGTAAATTGCTTGCAACGTAAGCACAAGGGCCTGAGTATGGATGCCTAGCACTCACATAGAAAGTTGGGTGTGGTATCATACACTTGTAATCCTAGGGTTTTACAAGTTGATAAAAAAAGATTCTTAGCTGGCGGTGGTTGCACAAGCCTTTAATCCCAGCACTTGGGAGGCAGAGGCAGGCAGATCTCTGTGAGTTCGAGGCCAGCCTGGGGTACAGAGTGAGTTCCAGGACAGGCTTCAAAGCTACACAGAGAAACCCTGTCTTGAAAAACAAACAAAACAAAACAAAAAAAGATTCTTAAAGCTTGCTGACCAGCAGCCAATCCAGCCAATCAGTGAGTTCCAAGTTCAGTGAGAGACCCTGTCTCAAAAACCAAGGTAGGAAGCAACTAAGGAAGAGGCCTGATATTTGCTGCTTGCCTACACACACACACACACACACACACACACACACACACACACACACACACACAAACAGACAAACACACACAGACATATATACTCCCCCCCTCAGAGAATACTTTTGCTCAGATCACCCCCTAAGGAAGACCTCCACCAGCTCCATCAATCACTGTGCTACTGATTCATCTAAATCATTTGTGCCGTCTACCATCACAGCTCCTGGACACTTTCCACAGTCATCACAAAAGAGTTATGTATAGTGGTAAGGTTAGAGGTCACAGGAATCTGAAGCAGGGGTACCAGCAACCCTCTCCTGTCATTTATACCTCCCTCTCCTGTCTTCTGCCTCCTCTTTGGAAACATGGATCTGCACCCACCAGCACTACACTGCTAAAAACATTCTCTGGTGTCTAGAGTGACTTTGTCTATCCACGGTAGATGACAAGGTACCAGGAAATCCAAGATTCCTGGAATCTCTCAGCCAGGGGAGATGGTTGGACCCTCAGAAGTTTGTCTTACATGCTACCCTTGGGATTTACAGCAGGATGGAGCTTCAGACATTGCTGTGGGAATGTGCTTGACATTGAATCCTTCCAGTGTTTTCCAAGTAAATTACTTGCACCTCCACCCTTGTCCTAGGAACTTTCTCTGGTCCAGTGTCCTGGCAGAGCCATTGTGTACAGGCCCTGATTATGACTGTTCATATATGCACCCCATGTCTTTCCATTCTGTAAATTATTTTCATGCAGAAGGCTGCACATTATGTCCCACTCCCAGTGAAGCCGAGAATCTTAAGCAGATTAGATTAGAAGATTCTGCTGCCAGTTAGTCCCACCACACTCAGCCCTCTGTTTATTTCATAACTCTTTCACCATCCCCAGTGCATTGTTTTGAGGTTCCAGCATTTGCTGCTGCTGTCCTTTGAATCCATCCCCTAAAGTTCATGTGTTGGAGACTTAATCCATATTATCACAGATTCCTTTAAGAGGTGACTGGGTCACAAAGGTGCTGCCTTGGACAATGACAAGTGTATTATCACTGGATTGGGCTGGTTACCATGGGAGCCGGATCCTGATCAAAGAATCAATAATCAGTTTACCAAGGATATTCATGTCCTTAGTGTGTCCACATCTTTATGATCAGGCAAATTCTACCAGACTTAGGGAGTGATGTCCCAATATTACAGGGCATGCAGATACATTTTCTAAACAGAATACTGTAGAGCTGTGCTGAGCTGTGCCAGACTCTGAGAACAGGATGGGCTAGAAGTGGGGGTGGGTAAAGTGCATAGAGAATCAGAGAAAGTTGACAGGTGGGTAGGGAGAGAGGTGGGCAGAAGAGAACCAGAATGAAACAAAATTCCCCCGGCAGACGTGATTGAGACAGCTTTGCATCCTGCATGGGACTTCTGCAAGAGGGAGATAGTGATATGGCCACATATTACAGCTGACTAGCAGCCTCAGCTCCGGTCAGAGTTCTCCATTTCCTCCCAACAACTCTTCTCATGGTGTAACAGTCACTGCTCAGCGCTGCTCTGGATTTTTCCCCCCTCATCCACTTGTTTACAAATTCAAAGTGTCAAAGGTAAACACTAGTTTCTGGGTGTCTTAAGTGCCTGCTTGACCAGTTTCTTAGGAAAGAGGAGGTAGCTAGCATCTGCCTGTGGGTCCTCTTTCACCATTGCTTTGTCTTCCATGAATTGCTACCTGTGAACAGAGTTTCCCCACAAAAGCCATGTCTGTGTTAGGGATCCTGCAGGCTTGTTGAGTGGACCTTCATGAACTCAATGAGTTAGAATGTTGCAGAACTAGGACCCATCTATCTGGCTATCTTTGGGGCCCTTAGCCACCACTTACTGCCAACTTCTGCCTTTCCCACGTTCTTTCTAGGATCAGGGGTAAAATCTTAGAAATATATCAACTCAGCAAACCACTAGCTTCCACCAAAGATGTCATCATAAAAAAATCATACATAAGGCTGAATCCACCCCCTTTTCTATAACCTGCATGCTGTCCCTACCAATTATATGGCAGATGAGCCTATTTATTAATTTCATAGTTCTTTGATTATGCTTGACATCTGTAACCTGTTCCATGTGCAACATGTCACTTGGGTGGTTTGAACCCATGTTCTCGGGCTTTGGCCACTCATATTTGGCTTGGGATAAGCTCTCTCTTATTCTCATTGGTTCTTTAACTCTGGAGTCCCTCACCTTTCCCTCTCAGTGCCCTAAAATGACAAAATGTGTTTTATCCCCTACTTGTTTGAATGTTCCTCAGGCAACAAGTGAGTTAGAGCAGAGACGGCTTTCCTGCCTGAGAAGGTGCAGGTGTCCCACGGTCCATCATAGAAGTAAGTCAACCTCACTCAGCCATCCCTCTCAAGTGGCTCATCTCCCTATGCAACCAACATTCCCCAGGGGCCAGTGGCCAGTTGTGCTGGTACCAGCCCAGAATTGAAGATGTCATCATTTGAAATCATACATAAGGCTGAATCCACCTCCTTTTCTATATCCTGCATGCTGTCCCCATTAATTATGTGGTAGATAAGCCTATTTATTAATTTCATAGTTCTTTGATTATGCTGGACATCCCAGAATTGAAGGTGGCAATCTCCACACACGGGCACCACAACCTTCATGCCAAGGAAGTCATGGGCATATAGAAACCACTGGATCTACTGCTGCCCTGAGCCTCCTCAGTTTGGGAGAGTTACAGCTGGCCAGGCTTGCAAACAACTCCAAGCCTACTGCACATCTGTGTGAAGAAAACATCCAACCAGAGCCCGGGATAAACTTTGCACTGTGGATATCCCCATGCCATATTAAATGTCGGCAAAGAGCAGATGGGAAGCTGCTCCTCAGAGGTCTTGCTACAAAAACCCCTCCACACTTGAGAGCTTGGGGATCTGCCTGGAGTTCTGGCTAACAAGGAAGGATCCATTTTGTTTCTGTTCCAGCCTGAGGTTTTGGCTCTGGCACCACTGACTGGCAGAAGAAGCTGGCAGAGCAGGAAGGTGAAGTCTCTAATTAGTGCCCGGCAGAACAGTTTCACTTCTGGTCTATGAAATGGGATGAGGACACTGACCTTAGAGGGTTTAATTGGCTTGTAGTTCTAGAGTTCAAGGGCATGGAGCTGGCATGGGCTTGGCTCTTGTGGGGTCCTTGAGGCATTATAATGGTGGGGAGACACGCAAGGAAGAGATTGATTTCCTGTGTCAAAATAGAGTCACTCTTCACACACACACACACACACACACACACACACACACTTTTATCTTGGCTCTATCCTCCTTACTATATAGTGGGTTATTAAGGATGCTAAGATGTTAAGATTTTTCAGTACTAGGCAAGTACCTTCCCAATTCCCTTCTTCAAAATGACTCAGACAGAACAAGGACAGAACATCCTTTCAGTAGCCCAGGCTTTGGTCCCTATATCTTAGTCTGGTGTTAGCAGCCCCATATACCTCTCATCCCACTGCATAGGCCTATCACATGTTGTCTATCAGGTTATTGCTCTAGCTGTGGTGTTGAGGGGTGCTGGGTACCCCACACAATGCACCTTTTTAACTGTCTTTACTGGTCCTTCACGGCTTGGGGGGATAAGCACAGAATAGGCATGACTGAGCCAGAGGGTCTCCTCCCCACCAATAGGTCCATTTAGCTCTCTCAGTCACACCAAACCTCCTTACATGTCTGAGGGAATACTATCTTTGGTGCTTAAAACTCATCTCCCACCAAGCTTACAATCCCACCACGATTCCTCAGAGAAGCTAAGGAGTCCCATGCTACCCACCAAATGTGTCTATTGCCAGGGTGGGGTCTCTCCCCACCAACTGGTCGAAACATTAAGGAAGCCCATCAACCCCCTTGGCATTTGGAGGCAGTTTTGCCACATCCACACAGTAAACTTATAAACAGCGGAAACAACAATAAAAATATATTTTATGGAAGCAGTGCATGATGGGTCATAGCAAGGAGGGGCCTTTCCCCTTGGCAGCTCAGTGATTCAGAGGAACAGACAGGTGGACCTCAAACCACCAGCTTTGTGCCTCTCTGAGTTGCTTTTCCCTCTCCAGTCCCTGTGGTCCTAACACATAAGAGAGACAACCCAGGAACATAAGGTCTGCAAGATTTAGTTTCCATTCTAAAACAGAAAGTATCCCAGTATTGAGAGGAAGTCACTCTCTGTGTGCTTTCATTTACTTCGTAAGCAACTATACGAGACTAGCTGACAGAGGACAGAGGCCACACCACTCCAGGGAGCCCAGACTTGGTGGGCTGGGAATTGTGAGGACAGTGAGTGTGCTAACATTGCCCAGAGGAAGACCGTGTGGGCAGGAACAACGGGGCATTGCCAAGTGGGTGAGAAGTAACAATATGAACCGTGCAATTACACCTTCAGTTCACTGACCCAAAGCCCTGCACGTGGAAATGAAATTTTGAAGAAGGAAATTTGGAAGGTCCTTGCCCAGTACTGAAAAATCTCAACATCTTAGCACCTTTAATAACCCACTGTGTGGTCAGGAGGACAGAGCCAAGATAGATGGACGTGTGTGTGTGAAGAGGGACTCCCCGTTTGGACCTATGAAATCGATCTCTTCCTGGCCCATCTCCCCACCATTGTAACGCCGCAAAGACCCCACAAGAGCCAAGCAGGTGCTTGCTCCATGCCCTTGAACTCTAGAACTACAAGCCCATTAAACCTCTTTATGAGTCAGCTTGCTCAGGGATTTCGTGACTGTGTAGTACCTCCAGCCTGTTGTTTATGAAACCCACCCCATACTCAAAAACTGTTCTTTCTTTTCCAGGCTTTTGTGTGCATGGAGGCGGGGGGTGGGGGGTGGGGAGAACAGTTTCCCCCACGTATGCAAATCAGAAACTCAGAAGCTTCCCTCATCTCCCACTTCTCCTTCATTGTTAGTCACGGCACTCCCCCTCAAAACCTCCTACTGGCTTTGACTCCACTCCCCATCACCCTATCTGAGACCACCATTCTCCCCTAGTCTGAAGGACCACCACAACAACATTCTAAGTGAAGAATCTGTCTCCAACCCTGTCTCCTCAATCCTTGCTTGTGGAGCAACATGGAGCAGAACTTAGAATCATGCCAGCCTCACTTGCTCCCTGCCACTTTCAGGAAAGGCCACCATGATGCAGACTTCAAATAACACTGATGAATAGGGTGAGGAAGGACCTCTGGGTGCTACTTCCCTTCACATCTGGATGTTCCCAAGTCCCAACTACATGACTTTTGCAGCTGCCGGACCTCCTTGCACATCCTTTGGATATGGGCATGTCATCTTTGCTTCCCTCTCATCCAAGGCAGCTTAGATGCCACTTCTTTCAGGAAAGTTTTTCTACCCAGAGATTGGATGCTGTGCTCTTCCACATCGCCTCAGCACTGATGCCTCACACTGCATGGTGCCACTGTTATATGCTTGCATGAAAGCTGTCCTGCCCAAGGCAAGGTCTCTTGGAAGGATGCAGATACTACCCACCGTGTTCATTCCTTTATTCCCACCAGACTAGAGTCAGTTTCAGGGCATGCTAGTTTATGAACTATGCATGAGCCCTTTTACACATAATTCAATGGCTTTCAACTATGCTGTGTATTCTTTTTAATCTCTCCTATTTTAAAGTCTGTGTTTCATTGTTCAAGTATATGCATCTATACAAACAGTTTTGTAGCTCATACAAAACAGCAGTTTACCTTACACAGCTATAGTTCAGGGGCAAGCCCCAGGAGACTGACTGTAAAGGCTAGTCATTGAATCAGTTAGGTATACATATTGAGTTGAAACTGGGACAAATAAGATATCATGCACATTTTCCCCTGGGGGTGGTTTTTCAGTAAGACTCATATATTCTCACTGTGTTTGTACAAGTTTTCACAAGGGGCTGGGTTTGGATGAATCTGTTCTTTGGGACAATTTCCCTTTCCACTGAGACAAGAATATATGAGGGTTGGTTACAAGTTGTTATTGTTGATAGTTAGGAAAAAGGCTGAACAAAGGAGATTAGATTCAAGGATCTTGTTCTGAAAATAAAAGGTGGGGCAGATAAAGAAATGATAGGATAAAAGGGTAGATTACTGAATCTACATTTAAACCAAAAAAGCTACTACCAATCTTAAATAGTGGTATAGATCTTCATATACTGATACAAATTTAAACTTAGTTTTGTTATACTGTATGTTTATTTCTACTCTTGTTTAGAATATTGTGATTATGTAGCTCATTTTAAAATGTATTATATAATTAAGAAATGTAGATTAATAGTCATCTATAAGAGTCAAACGTATAGTCATATTAGGTATGTTTTCAAGGTCATACATAGATATATTTAGATAGATAGTCCTCAAACACTTCAAAGAACTACAGAATATGGCATTTAATATATTTAATAACCTAAGGCTTTTCATGACAGTGAGACACGTTTACTCCTGGCAGCACCAGTTTACTTCAAAGAAGATGATGAGCATCAAAGAACTCCATATGGGGCTTGTTTTACTTATGGCAAAAGCTAGTCACGTGGTCAAAGAAGCTGCCCTTGCCTCAACTGCTAACAGTATGCTGTTCAAACTGGACCAGCAGGACACAGAAAAAAGTATCTGCCAAACTTTGCCAAGACAAGGTAGGAAAGTCCTTCAAAATTCCCTGCTTCACAGAAATGTCTGTCAGATATTCCAGGCCTGTATAGTTGGATGCCCCAACATCACAGAAGAACCTAAGGTGACTGTGCAGGCAGCCAGATGGCCCTGTCCTTACATAACATTTCACCCTTCTGGGGTCTTTGATGGAGTTGAAGACTAGATACTCATAATTGAAGTTTTTCTTAGTTATGATAAAAGGTAAGTTAGGTATAAAACTTTAGATGCACAAAGATAGATAATAGAATATTTTCTCTAATTTTGTCAAATACAAATGGACTGGATATTGTAACTATAATTCTTACTTGATAACTGTTTTGTTGTATATGATTTTACTATGTTAAGTTAAAATCTTCCTTTTTAATTAGGAAAAAAAGGGGGGGAAATGTAGAATACTTCTTTACATGGTATAAATATATGTCACTGTGATTGGTTTAATAAAGAAGCTGACTGGCTAGTAGCTTAACAGGATAAGGTTAGGTGGAAGAGCCAACCTGAGAATGCTGGGAAGAAGAAGGGCAGGGTCTGTGGAGTCACCAGGAGACTCAGAGGGAGCAAGACATGCGGTACAACAGGTATAGCCATGAGCCACATGGCAGTACATAGATTAATAGAAATGGGTTAATTTAAGTTGTAAGAGCTAGTTAGTAACAAGTCTGAGCTATTGGCCAAACATTAGTAATTAATACAAGCCTCAGTGTGTTTATTTAGGAGCTTCTGCCTTCTTCCAACAGCTTTGGGTTTAATGAGCCCAAGGCACTGAATAAGGAGGTCAGGAGTGAGCAGATTCTGGCAGAGGAAGGAATTGGCTCCCATATTAAGCATATCTCAGGGTCTTGCAAACTCTGCCTTAAGCTCTTGGGATCCAGAGCACCAAGGGGACAGCTACAGTCACCCCATCAAAAGCCAGAGAGTGACAGATCAGTCTTCTGGCTGCCACAGCCTTCCCTGAAGCTCTATTCATGGGAGTGCAGAGAAGCATTAGTGGCTAGTATAAGAGGGTGCCTCAGTACTCACCATGTGTGGCTTCTCCAGGGACTGATGAGATGCCCTGTTGTTTGAAGAAGAGCAGGAAGCCATCTCAGCATCATCCTGCCTCCCACTACCTACTAGTGGACAAATTACTTCTCTCTCTCCCCCACTCTCCCCCCACCTTTCTTCAGTTCTCAGACAGAAAAGGGCCAAAGCAACATGGCTTCCTACACTTCCTACACAAGTGCCTGTTATTACCCAGGTTTCAGACATCTACTTTACGAGGGACAACTCGGAATGCTTTGGAGGAAACTGAAGAGCTACTCATTGGTGCTTTGACATTGTACTCAGAGCCTTGGGCTGAAATAAAAACTGGTAGGTTAATTCCTGGTCCTTTTAATGCCAAAGTCTTGGGCCAATTTTTCCACCAGGACAAGATGGCTTCTAGATGAGGCAGCTGGTGTTTCAGCTCACAGGAGCATATGTGTTTACTGTGTTCACAGAAGTCAACAGTTTGTGGAGCACCCTCCCTGTGCCCAGAGCTGGACTGAATCAGATCCAAGGGCTTAGCACTGGCAGTCTGTGTATTTGCCTTCAGCCTCACAACAGCTGAACAACAGAGAGCATGAGGATGTCATCTAGTGGAGATGCTGTGTCCACTAACAAAGCCGTGCCCTCCAGGACTTTTGCTATCCTGTATAGATGAGCTAAGGGAGGCTAACAGACTGCAAAAGGACATCTGGGGAGAGAAGTCAAAAAGAAATATCCCTTAGATCATGTCTGGTGGAAATTGACTTACTTATTTTTAAATTCTTGACACACAGTACTTACTATGCATCTGAGCCCCTGCATAATATTAAATATGAACTGGCTTTGCTCTGTGACTATTATTCAACTCTCCCATTTCCTGTGCAAGGGAATGGAGGCAAAGAAAAGTTAAAGGAACAGACCAAGATTTCACAAAAGTGCATTTTATTTTACCCATGACATGGGTCTAATTCATCGGCCAAAATGTACCAATTGAGGGCTTTTTTTTTTTTTTTTTTTTGCATAAAAATCTGGATTTGTAGAGTTTCTTTCAAAACTATCTTTCATAATACATGGGGCTTCCTGGCAAGCAGAACTGGGCTGCAAAATGTAAACAGACATCAGCTGGCATGCATAAAGACCCACACAACAGTGGTAGCCCCTCTGTGGAGCTTACACTCTTGTCCCTGGAGGCCCCCTGAAAAACAATGCTCACTAAAGGTTTCCCCTGAGATGAAAGGGAGACCAGTGTTTGGATTTAAGTCCCTTCTGGTAGAGTCATGCAATATTATCATCTCAGGTTGTGAAACAAAGAGCTAAACTGAGCTGTAGGCCCAAAGTGCTGCCCAGGTACCAAGCTATGCTGCCCGGGTACCAAGCTGCGTGGCTGGGAAGATGGAAGTTCATGAAGAAACTTGAGGCTGGGAAGATGGAAGTTCATGAAGAAACTTGCTTACTACACAATTTAAAAATTATTTCTAAAAAAAACTTTATGATAACTAGATAATATGTGATCTAAAATTATATACTATTATATATATTTTATTCATTTTATAGGGGGGAGGCATGCATGTGCCACAGTACACATATGCAGATAAAAATACAACTTTCAGGAATTGGCTGTCTCGTTCTACCACATGGGAATTGAACTCAGGTTCTCAGGGCTAGTAACAAGCCCCTTTACCTACAGAGCCGTCTTGCCAGCCCACCTTGAACACATGTAAGTGTAGAAGTGGGAGTTGTTTCTGAATGTTACACACCATCTCGAAGGCTACCTTTCCTTGCTGGCTCTGCTGTAAATCAGAGGACCCCGCTCTGGCTGTTTCTTTTTACCAGCTAGAATGGAAATGTTTGGTCCTCAAGTAAAGCTGATGAAACAGTGGGAGGGCAGCCTCTTTTCTCAATTCTGGCATGTTTCTCCTCAGGTTTGGGTATTAAGACGTTTCTCTGGCATCTGGCTTTGGTAGCAAATGCTGCTGGCATTTCCCAGCAGCCAGACCAGGTGCCACAGTTATAGACCAAGGACAGCTTAAGAATGCTCACCTTCCTTAGGACTGTTAATGAGCCCATAAGAGGAAGTTCAGACAGCACTATGTAAAGTGGGTATGAATGGCAGCTCCTGCTTAGGGGCCTTCTAAGTGGAAATCCACCCCCCTGAAGTATGGATTTCTGATTTGAAGATTACTTCAAAGGTTAATTGATTGTGTCTAGGGCATAGCTTAAAACGAAATTATGCACATGTATGTATCACGAGGAATTTGCTGGAGACTTTGAAATGCCCCAGTTGGGGTATGTACAGTCTGCTTCACTGCTGTCCTACCCTTGCCTAGAACAGGGGAGTGTGTTTCTATTTTTCATTGTCTTTGCACTGTCATTTTCCTAGTGGATGTGTAAAGAGAAGTATAATAGTTGTTCTGTCTCCATCAAAAGCAGAAAGGTGAAAAAAAAAATAGACCTAGGAAGACTGTGCGCTTTTAAAAAAGGTGGCGGTGGGGCTTATGCACAATCCTCATAAGGAGCACGTCCGTGCAATTAATATACACAGCGGAGAGAATCCACCTAGAGAACGCACAGCCTAGCCCTCTGCATGCTGTGGGCTGTGGTGTTTTCTCCAGCTCTGCCCTGTGTGGTCCCCTGTAAAGCAACTGCCCATCTCTTGAGAACAGGTATAGAGAGGACACAGAGGTGGTGAACCCCCAGAGGCCAGCAGCTCACCGGTTCCAGACCTGTTTCTTTTGACTCTTGGCACAGTGTCCGCAGCACAGGAAACAGAGTGGGGGAGGGGGAGGGGGGCTTGCAAGCAGACCACCTTCCCAAGGTGGGCATAGGTAGGGCAGAGCTTATGAGGTGGCTGATGGGAGAGCTCAGACAGAGCCCATGAAAGATGAGATTATAATGAGGAAGCTGTCCTTTGTCCTGCTTGATCAATAAAATAGACAAGGAATATTCTAGGGCTTTGAGCCTGGTAGAGCCACGTAGCCCACGAGAGATTGCAGTAAACTGCTGTAACCTTTAAAAACCCGTTGTGACCGCCCTGTGTTTTGCCATTTCTTATCTGCCTCAGCCCTGGGGGAGTGAGCATGAGATATCCCACCTTCAAGTTCTGTTGCTGTTGGAGACTGAGGCCATGATCCTTTCCCACCCAGTTATTACCCACCACCAGTGTTTATGGTGAGTAAACGCACACTCAGCTCAGCCGGTTTCTGTTGAGCAAAATCCTTCCCCACTGGAAGAAGAAAGACCACTTCCCCCAAATGTGTGAAATGTACACCTAAGAATTGTTCAAAGTTATTTTTACTTTAACAACTGGAATTACTTCACATCTCTAAAAGTTTTGTTTTGTTTTTTGTTTGTTTGTTTGTTTTTTTTAAGAGAAGATAAATGGTGGCCTCACTTCAGAATGTCTAAGGAGCATGGTAGCCCTAGGTGCCCATTCTTGTGACCCAAGGACCCAGCATGGACCCTTTCCCATGATTCTTCTTACAAGGAGTCAGAAGAAGCAGGCCTGGGTAGTTTCCATGAGCCATCTCCTTTGTATTATCTGGAAAACTGAAGGAGTGGACCAACCTCCCAGGTTTGTTAGACTCTACATCCTTGCCTTCACATTTGCCTGTGCACAAGCAATGTGTTTCTCTCTCAGGCATCAGCAGGTTGCTCACATGCCAAATTAATGAGCCTTTCCAGGCCTGTATAGTGATGGGGTCCCACCACAAATGGATTCTGTTGTTCTTTTCTCCATATGCCATTTGCTCTCTGCCCCTCAGTATTTCAGAAATCCCTGCGAACATCTGTGGAGAATAACTCTGCACTTCTAATAACTTTGGCATTTACAAAACAGCAATTGTTTCAGACATCATTTAGCTAGGTCCCACCCTAATTGGGTCCAGAGTACATAATAACCTTTTTTAGTAACTGAACAAAACAGTTGAGTTCAAGAATTGCTTTTACCAAGACCCTAATCCATTGTACCAAACAATGAAATAGCACTCCTATCAGACAAGGCCATCTTTTTCCTGCCAGGGGCCAGTGGACTCTACTTCAGGGGGAACTGCATTCAAACCGGAAGCCCCTCCTCTTCCTCTTCCTCCACCTGGTCTATTTGCCAGGACACCTCCGGAAAAGCTGCTCTCCGTCAGCTCTGTTTGCAACAGAGCTGCCTGGTCACTTAAGGTCTGGCCTCTGCCTAGTATCCGCTCAGGAGGGTCTGCCCCTCTGGCTCCCCTGGGGTGTTTATCTCATTCCTCTTCCTGAGACCCAACAGAGTCGGTCGGTGCAGGCTCACACTATCAGAACTGTGCTTTCCTCCTGAAGATATGCATAGGAACAACTTTGGAATATAAAGACTTTAAACAATGAATATTGTTTGAGATAGAATTAGGGCTAAGTCCTTGTGCAAACAGCTGGACGAAATACATCTTTATCTGCTACTGTCTCTAATTTAAACAATGCCTAAGATGTTTGTTCAAAACTTGGCATAGCAGAACGTGCCTGTCGTTATGAATTGTACCCAGCCCCTCCTGGCAGCAGCTGGGAGAAAATGACATCTTCTCCTTAGAACCACTACTTTTTCCTTTTCTACACACAATCCATCTCACCCGGGATAGCATCAGATGGTTTCCTGAGATCTGCTGCTTGCATTCTGCTCATGTAACCTGGCAACAGTGACCAGGTAGCCCTGCTGGAACACACTGCTGCTTCTCCCCAGGCAAGAGACCCTGGGCAGTCAGCTAGCACCTGCCCAGGTCTTCCTGATCTGTGGTTCAGGGACGACCTACCTGAAGTCCTCAGTGTGACATTCCCATGTCATCTATTGGGTATGTCAGGGAGTTCATGCAAATTGCTGCAGATGGAACATAGGCCTCCCATGGGCCTGCCTTGGGAGGGTGTGGTCTTGGTTGTGGGACTAAGTTTATGCAGACTCTCCAAGTGGAATGATGGGGACTGGACCTCCTCTGATTTCTTCTTCTCCAAGCTTAAAGCTTTACTTAATGTTTCCTTGCCTCTCATGAAGAAAAGAAGAAGGCAGACCATGCTGTACATAAGCATGTATTCACCTGTGGTCCACTATCTACCTGTGGGTCTGCTTATCTAGAGAAGGATTCTCCCTAGCCATTTCATGCACTCATACACACACACATATGCACACATGCACACACACACACTCAAGCACATGTACATGCACACACACATACACACACACACACACACACACACACACACACACACACACACACACACCAGGGAACCTGCATCCTATGACTATATGAAAAGCTACCATGAGACAAAATGAGAAATGCACAAAATGAGCTAAACACTCGAGAGAAAGCAGCTGGTGGCTTTCTGATGCTCCATTTCCCATTACCAGCAAAGGTTTCATGTCTCCATCTTCTCTAGTGTCAGTATGTGGAGAGTTTTGACAAGCACACCACAGAAGCCCCCTCACACATAAAAGGTTTTCTAACTTCCTTAGATGTTATAGACGGTTAAGTATTTTAGGGAGAAATGGCCAGTAGAAACAGGTACCACGTGCTTAAGGGATAATGGACCTAAGCTGGGAGTGTTGTCAAAACACTAAGTGGTCAACCGTGCCTGCTGCCCACTGGCCTTTCTGTCTGCATGTCACGGCAACCTGAAGGGGTGAGACTTGCATGGAGTGTCAGTTATTTTTTTGATAGGAACAGTGCTGGCTTTAGCAAGTGGTCGTATGGTAGACATATTCATATTCTGTTCAGCCAGCACCCTGCAAAGCATTGTGTGCTGCTAATTATAAACACAGGCCTTCCAAAGCCCCGCTTCCTCCTATTCTTCTTACATCCTCCAGATGGCCAACCTTTGGGACAAGTCACCCACATGCCCTTTCAATGACAGCTGGTGGCCTGCTAAGTCAGTGTCTGGGGCTCAGGCTGGGGTAGGAACTGTGAGGCTGAGTCTTGGCGTGGTGTTTAGTCCCTGTCTATACCATTAGGGTAGCATTGCATGCATCCCAGATCTTGCCAAGAAGAAAAGTGCATCACTACACCTTGCATGGGCCCCTGCACTGGAGCCCAGCAGATGAAGGAGTCGTTCTTGAATCTGCATGCTTTCAGGTTGCTCCTCAGTCTCAGAGCACTGCTTGGGAAGTGTGCCAGGTGAGCACTTCATCAGTCCAGAGCAGCAGGGAAAGGTTGGGCATAAGCACATCAGTGCTATCTACAAAAGTCACATAAAATTAGAACCTGATAGTCACCCTTCAGGAAAATGCCCTAAGCCTCCTTTCCTCCTGAGTACATCTGAGTTCATCTTAGCCCCTAGGGAAAGAGGGAGCTGATGGGTCTGGGATTTTGTTATTTTTCTTCTTGTTGATGTGGCTATTAACCTATCAGGCTGTAGGTAACCAGCTAGGAGCCAAACTGAGAAATCAGAATCCTCTTAAGCAGATTTCTTCTTTTTAAACATATTTGCTTATTTGTGGACATCACACATGTACAGAGTGTATCTTGATCACTTCCACCCTCCCCTCTTCTCCAAGTCCTCCAACCACCATCCCCTCTCACTTTCATATTCTCTCTTCTCTCTCTCTCTCTCTCTCTCTCTCTCTCTCTCTCTCTCTCTCCTCCCTCCCTCCCTATCTCCCTCCCTCCCTTACTCACTCTCTCTCCCTCTCCCTCCCTCAGGCCAATTATTGCTTCCCACATGCACATGAATATATAACCATCAGCTGGATCAAGGGGAACCTCCCAAGGGCCACACACCTGAAGAAAATTGTCCCTCTCTGCAGAAGCCATTAATAGCCTATGGCTCCACTGCTGAAGGCGGGGCCTTGTTGGCCCCTCCTCCCTCCACACTGCAATGTTCAGGACTTGATCTACAGGTCTTGTGCAGGTGGTGCCAGTTTTTGATAGTGGCAGGAAGATAATGGATATGGTGTCCCGCATGTGCTAGGAGCCCTTTGCCCTCCCTGCCTATGGGTGAAGGGTATCAGCAACTAGTTCCTATGAAACTGGCTCTAGATCAGAGATTCGCATCATTCATACAGAAAAACATCACTGGACAGCTTTGATTGTCGCCTCCCACTCAGACAAGAGGTATATCTTCAAAGCAGAGCACAGGTTCTACACTTAAGGGCTCACACTGCAGAACTAGGTACCAATAACACTAACAGCCAAGAGCTCCATCCTACCACAGAGCATTCCCACCATATCCTCCTCAGAGAAGAGTTTGCATGTGGTCACCTCCACCCGTTGCCTCCCCCTCTTGGCAGCCTATACTTGATGACTCAGTCAGTCCCTAAACACAAAGACCTTCAGTTTCACCCAGGTGGACACTGGGGGCAATACCTGACTTCACTCTCTGGCATCCTTTCTCCTGGAGATACAGCCAAAGATAACTTTATGCACCACTTCCACGCTATTTCTAATGCACTTGCAGGATGACTGTGACATGTTGCAGGAGGTCAGGTGTGAAGTCAATGCTCAGTTTCAGATTTGGAGCATTTGGGATTTCAAACTGAAGGAGCCGGGCTGCTAAAGTCTGCACTTATTAAATGATTCCCTCTGAAGAGCATTCTTCCCCAAAGCAAGAGCCTCCTTCAGCTACACTAATAACCCCACACTGGCAAGCTCAGGAATACAGCTGCTCCCCTCCCCCCAGCTGTGAGATGCAGCCCTAGAGGCATCTTCTCCTCCAATGTGTGAAAGGACAAACAGGCATCCCCGACATAAAGACACCCTTCCCCGTCTCAAGCTTCAGGGGCAGGGTTCATTGCTAATGCACAGCCTCTCAGAGGCCACTAACATTCATAACAGCTTCCAGATAACAGTCTTAGTGTGGGTGCCAAAATCATCCTCTATGCCCCATAAAACAAATGCCTTTAAAGCCATCTTTCAGCAGCTTTATTTTGTGTTTACTAAATTACTTATTTTACAATAAACCTGATGAGAGCTATGCTTCATTATTCTCCAGTTCTACCCTAGCAGAAATGTAATAATTGTAAATCTAAGTGCTTCTGGGTTGCTTGTAGGTTTCATTCATCTTTTTATTCCCTCTCTCCCATCATCTGGCCTCACCATGGACACAGGTGCTGCTGTCCTGCTTTGTGTGGGGGGTCTCACACACCCCAGGATGTTATACCCGGAAGGGTGACCATGGTATTTGGGAAGGAATTCTCTTGGAATTGTTAGCATCTATCTTACAGTGTAAAGTGTCTACTACAATGCCTGCCAAATGTTATATGAAAAGTCATTTCAGCTTGAATAGACCACTGTAGATACTTCAGGTTTCTAATGTAGACACATGTGGCTGATATTTAGTATAGATTGGGTTTGAATTTTAAAACTCAAGTTAATGTTTTAAGATTCTGTCCATGGGGCTAGCAAGATCCTCAGAACCTACATGATACAAGGGTAGAACTGACTCCTGCAAATTGCCATCTGACCTCCACATGTGTGCTATGGTGTGTGTGTGTGTACACATATACACAATAGATAACTGTAATTTAAAAAATTGTCCATGATAGTGTATCTCCTATCTCAAGGGCATTGAAGGTCATGTCTTTTAAACAGCCATGGCTTTTAAAAGTATTATTCAGAATTTATTCTTTTCACTGCTGATTTCCATGACCAGGCATAGCACAAAAGAAAAAAAAAGTTCTGGCTGAGGATGTAGCTCTGATCTCGCCTAGCATCCCAACCCCATATTTCTGTTGAACCAAAAACACAGCTTTCATCTCAAGGGAATAAGGAATAGTTTATTGTAGAGTGACCATGGGCTGGGGATGCAGACTTAGGTTACCCCAGTAATTATGGTCCAATGTAATAACAGTTTTATTGAGTTTTTACAGTAACATAACAAATGAGGTCAAAACCAAGGTGTTTTTAAAATACATCAGTAGGTACATCAGATAGATGGGTTACACCAATGTAGGAAAGTCTCTGTTCAAGCCCTCAGATGTTATCTAGAAATACTGTTAGCCTTTCTCTTGGTAGATGCTAAGGAGTCTGTTTGTATATCCTATTAAGGATTTTATCTGATACCATGAGAATGTTAGGTCAGCTAGAGAGGTCAGCAATAATGGCTATTAAGGAACCTAATGATAATATCTAGTAATAATCTGTCTACAGACCTGTAGCACTCCAGCTCTCCATAATCACAGAGGTTCTGTGAGTCAGCCAGCCCTGTAGAGTCCTTTACACAGGTGTGACTTTTCTCTGTGAACCTCGGTTTGATCCCGAGAACCACTTCAACCAGGTATGGTGAGACATAGAGACCTAAGGATCACACATTCAAGGCCATCTTCAGTTGTATACTGAGTTTAAAGCTGACCTGGACTACAGAAGATCCTTTCTAAAAAAAAATTCCTAACATTTTAATACAGTTTTAAACGTCGTCTACCTTTGTTCTCTTATTTTCCATTTGGCTGTGAGTCTAGTCCTTAATGGTTGAGCAATCCCTGTAGCCCACCCTTCTTCATTTTGGTAAACACATTTGCCAATTTTATAAAATAATTGACAGTCAAAAATCCTTTATCGACTAAAAACAATTCTATTTTCTTTAAACTTTCTTACCAAGATTATGTCTTATTCTTATTTATATATTTTTCTTTTATTCAAAATAGATTTCCTTCATTGACTATATCCTGTCTAAAATTCTTTTAAAGGTGTATGTTGAAGAGGGGATAGAGGAGGCATGTGTGAGAAGCCTAGCTCTTCTGCTGCTTCAGGTTCAGAGTTGGGGAGGCAAAGAGCCTTCTCCAGGATGAGTAACCATCCTACAGCCCCCAACAGAGACCTGGTAAACAGAGGAGCTCCTCAAAACCAGAGCGAGATAGGAAAACAGAAGAAAAAACATGGAAGGTGGCTGTAACAGGGTTTCTACCTCAGCGTGGCTTACTTGAAGTCTCAATGTACCCAGTTGAATTTGGTCTCTACTAGTTCAGGAAAGGCCAGAGATCCTAGACCCCGAAGCCTCAGCCTCTGATGGTGACCACGGGCTTCCCATTTGACACAGAACCATTCAGTGTGCCTTCTCTGTGCCCTGGGACCTGAGCCTTGACATGTTCCTTGTGGAAGCATCATTTAGGGATGTGGGCTTACACTCCATGGGTGGAGTGATCTTCTAGGACAGCAGCCCCCCCCCCACCATGTTTCTCCCTTCACAATCATTCTGAGACCAGGGTTTCTCTGCATGCTCTACTGGTGCCTGGCCCTTTGCTTTTAGCTCTCTTTGCAGAAGGAAAGGGAGAAGAAAGCAAGGGAGGTCACATGTGGACCATACTATGTATGGTCTGGGGGGGGGGGCTGATATCATGGGGGCTACATCCATTACTCAGACCTAATCCCATTCCCTGCCTAGCTGCAAAGCAAGATGGGACGTGAGTTTTGTTGAGTGCAGGGCTAATAAGTTGGATCAAGCTAATTGTGGACAGGTCCTGAGGCCCTCAGCATGGCAGAAAGCATTTTCCCTTTGCCAGTAGTTAAGTCTGCAGTGATCCAGTGCAGCTTCCAAGGTCAGTCATGTTCAAGGGAGTTAAGTGCAATGTTCAGGTTCAGAGCATTCATAGGAAAGGTACAACCACATCACTTATCCAGCCCAACTGTATTAGCTGGGAATGGCTGGGCAGGCAGGAGCAGGGGTGATTCTGGGGATCAGCCCAACTGGATTACTACCTGGGTATGGCTGAAGGGTGCTGGGGCAGCATCTTCAAACTCTTAGAAAGTCAAGATGCAGTGTTTGGGGCCAGGCATGTAGCTCACTGGTGGAGTGCTGCCTCACATGTGCATCTATTCCTAGCAGCATGTGTGTGCAAACACACACATACACACACACACACACACACACACACACACACACACACACATGAGAGACAGAGACAGAGACAGAGACAGAGAGACAGAGAGAATATTTCAGGTGATGTGGCCTGGCTCCTCATTCCTGGTTATTTGGGCCTTTGGTTCTACTATCTCACCATAGCAAACCATGAGAGGCTGAAAAAAAATATGCACAATTGATCATTACATGCTTCATTAGGTAACCCACATCTCTCTCTCTCTCTCTCTCTCTCTCTCTCTCTCTCTCTCTCTCTCTCTCTGACACACACACACACACACACACACACACACACACACACCCCTACCTCTGCAAAGCTAGTTACTTAGGCACAACTCCAGAATCTGGAAGTAAGACCCCCCCAGGGGCCAGAAAGATGAGAAGACAAGGCGAATATTAATGTCTCCCATCCCCAAACAGAGTAAAAGGGGCTCACAGAAGCCAGAAACCCCATTGTTCAGTCATTACCCACACTGCTTCCAAACACACCACATTAAACACATCTTGGGCTTCACTTTTCATATACCCAGTCACCTCTTTTCGGTTATAGACCACCTCTTCCCACCTCCTGTGACTTTGGTAGCATTGCCCTTCCGGAATTCTGCACAAAATGCAAGGGCCTTTGTGTTTCAAGGCCCAGTGGGTGCCAGTCTCAATAAGATGATGAACTAAGAGATGACTGGAGCTGGGAGCATCCTTTCCCCTTCCATGAAGGAGGAAGCCTATGCTTTGGGAAAGAGAGATAAGGACAGTGGATGATGGGGAGCAAGCTAAGGAATTCACCTGCAGATCCACAGGGAGAGGAGGACTCTGCATCAGGGTTGGTTGTAGAAGAAACCTCCTCCCAGTCAACCTACCCTTGGCCGCCAGTTCCGGAAGCCAACAGAGTCCCAGCCCACTGCCCTATTTTAGAGCTGGCTTAAGTTGAGTTTCCTTCATTTATTAATGGAAAAAGTCTGATGAGAGTATCCACAATCTATAGAATTATAGAGAAAGAGCACATATTGGTGCCCAGAGAGAGGAGAAAGGAAGGCTTTGCTGTTAGAGGGGAGAGCAGTCAAGGGACAACAAGGAAGAAACAGGATGGATCTAACTGTGGGAGGAGCCAGGGTGGGATTGGGGTCTGGGGCTCTCTACACAGAGCCTGAGGCTGTCCAGGGATCAGGGACTGAAGGGCTGCCCTGGAAGACCCAAGTCAGATGAGGGAGGAGGAGGCCCAGCGTGGGCATGGCAGCTTCCTATGTCATCTCTTGTCAGATGTGTAATGTAGGATAACCTCCACAGTACATTCATCTTAATTTGGTTTCCATTCCGATTTTTATAGTTGATTTAAAAACACACCCGGGGAGCTCTGCTTTGAAGACAAGTTGTAATCTCCATGTTGTCTAGCCTCTCAGAGATGCTGGGGTTGAAGGAAGCCAGGACTTGCCTGCATGTGCACAGGACTCCTATGAAGAACAATCAGGGGAAAACAAGGAAATGAGAAATGACTGCGCAATTGCTCTGGGCTCTGCACTGACGCCGGCTTCCTGAATACACAAGAGGCTTAATCCTATAAGATCCTGGAAAGAAGTCTGCTTTGTGAACAAAGAGACCAGGACTGAGCCAGGGTGAGTGGCTGGACACGTTTACTCTGGCCTGCAGCAAGGCAGAGACAACGGTCTTTGATTTGCTCCTGTGCGGTTTTTCACGGCACAGTGTTGTCAGGTCGAAGACAGACCCCTCTCTGCCCCATCCCCATGTGTGAGGGCCTCAAGTTCTATGTTCCAAATTTAAATGCTAAGGGCTCGAATTCGTGTTCAAAAAGCAAAACTCACATTTCGAGGGAGGAAAAAAATAAATGTCTGAACATCAGACAAGCTCTTGCTGATGACAGACTTCATTACTTCATAACTCTAGGGCTGGTGGGAGCAAGTCACAAGGCCAAGGGCCCAGGCTCACTGCTGCTGGAGCTGGCACAGCCAGAACCATTATGGAACTTAGCAGCCCCCCCTGGAGGAAGCACTGGATGGAACATAAAAGAGGGAGCCAGGGCTTCAGAAGTAGGAACCCTGGTTCCTCTCCCCCCTCCCTCCCCCCTCTCTTCCCACTGTCTCCCTCCTCCCTCCTCCCCCCTCCTTCCTTCCTCCTCCCCACTCCTCTCTCCTCCCTCCCTCTAGATGGAGGGTGCCCCAGAGCAAAGAGGGCATCAGAGCAGATTAAGAAGTAACGTAACAGCCCCATAAAGCAACACAAAAGGAAGGGTGCTTCCCAAGTTTAGAATTTCAGATGTGTTGCTTCTTAAAAAGTTTGCCTCATAAGAGTGTATGACACCTGAGGGAACAGAACACACCCTGGCTTCATCCGGGAACATGAATATGGGAGATGAATTTTGAGTGTTAAGCTGAGTGAGAGATCACATAATGGAATACAATAAGGGTAGAGGGAAAAAAAGGCCTAGAACTATAGATAGCCATATGCTTCCTGGGAAGGTCTGCTAGGTTGAACAAGGGATACGTATTTTACTATTTTGTAAATTTTCAAAAACATGCAAATGGTTTAGTCCTATGTATTCGTAAGATGTATGGGCAAATGCAATGTGAGCATAAAATCATGCAAGAGATTGATGAATATCAGACCTAATGCTGTGGTTATCTCATTGGTCAGAGAACAGGATATTGTGTGGGCATGGGAATTATACAGTGGTTTCCACTGTTTGTGATATTAATTGTTTCAGCTAGAAAGCGGCAACTAAGTATTTGCCAAATAATCTTCAACACTTTAAACTGAAACTTTTTTTTGAGAATTTTTATATTGAAACATTTCTTTACCTTTTTTTTTTTTTTTTTTTGGAGATAGGGTTTCTCTGTGTAGTTTTGGTGCCTGTCCTGAATCTCGCTCTGTAGACCAGGCTGGCCTCGAACTCACAGAGATCCATTTGGCTCTGCCTCCCCAGTGCTGGGATTACAGGTGTGCACCACCACCTTTGAACCATTTCTAAACAAACATGAGATGAGGGCACTAATGATTGAACCCTCATTCTGGTGAAGGAAGCAATTGGGGGGGTTGTGGGTGTGGGGGCACAAAGGCAAGGCACTGGTGTGTGTCGTGCTTGACTAACAGAAAGGGTTCAAGCATGACATTTACAGGTGGTTTAGCTGATGTATCAAACCTTCATAGTCTATGGCTCCCTCTGTGTAGGCGATGCTGCTGAGTCAGCACCAGTCCCAGGGGTGGGGGTAGGGGGTGGGGGGTAGGCACTGTGGGTAAATGCTGTTATGAGTCTATAACAAGAGACTTTGGAATCTTGCAAGCAGCATTCTAACTGTGTTATAATGAGCAGGCTCCTAGAGCTAGCCTGAGAATCTCATTGTCACTGAGACTATTTGAGCAATTTTAATTCAGTATGGCTCACTAATGAAGAATGTGGGTTGTAAATGTTCAACACCCTACAGTTAGCTTCTGGGTTCTGATATTTCCTAAGCGTCTGACCTTGGATGCCCTGATGCCCTTTGTCTTTGCTTTCCCATCTATAAAATGGAAGCAATGTTTATAGACAACCTTAGGCATATGTCCAACTTCCATGTGATAGTTTTTGTTTTATTTATTATGTTATATTTTTATTATTATCTCTTTGAAGTCTGTTTGTTTTCGAATGAGAAACAGAAAGGGAGTGAATGCAAATGGGGAGGGGAACTGGGAGGAAGAGAAACCATAATCAGGATATATCATGTGAGGAAAAAAATCTGTTTTCAGTAAGAGGAAAACAAGAAAAAAATTGTTATTCAAATAAAAAATTCTGAACTGAATTGTGCCCCCTCTCTAATTCATATGTTGAAGTCTCAGGACTTCAGAATGTGACAGCCTTTGAACATGGTTACCTTAGATCAGAAGCTGGAGCCAGGCATGGTGGCTTATGCTTGTAATCCCAGCACCCAGGAAGCTGAGCCTGGAGGTTTACAAGTCTGAAATCAGCTTAGACTACACAGCAAGTTCTAGGCCAGCTTTAGGACAGAACATAGTGAGGTTGGAGCGTGGGGGCAGGGAAAGGGTAGGTGTTGAAGTATGCCTGGCATCCTTATTAGGAGACATTATTGGAATGAACACACACACACACACACACACACATGATCAGACAATGACATAGGTATAAGAAAGCCATCTATCTATGAATCAACAGTAAGGTTCTCAGAAGAAATGAACTTGACAGACATCTTGAACTTGGAATTCTAAAATACACCTCTGGTGTTTCAGTCGCCCAGTCCCTGGCACATTGCAATAGGATTGCTTGCAGGAATCTTTGAAGGTTTTAGGAATGGTGCTTAGAAGGATCCTGGCACAGGATACCTGTATGAGGCTGCTATCACCACATGAGGAAGTATGTTCTGAATTCTTAGAGACATTCTTAGAATTGAGACTTAAAGCACAATCTGCAAGTGGCTTGTATAAGTGCAAGTGTGTGTGTGTGTGCGTGCATGAGTGCCTGTATGTGTGTGCATGCATGTATGTGCATGTGCCTATGTGTGCACCAGGAGAAGCACCTGTACCTGTTTGCATTAGGATTGCCTTTCAAAGCTCTTAACATGAGACATTCATTTGCTCATTCATTTGTACAAGCAGCATGTGCTCATTTTGAGCCAAACTGCTTGGTGCTGGGCAAACAATATGAACACAATAGAGACTGAACAGGTTCTTTGACTTGGTGCTTGGACTCACAGAGGGGCTTACTTAGCACAATTAGAGTGACTAGGTAGAGGCTGGGAGCTAGAAGCTGGAGGCTGGACAGAGCAGTCAAGTCCAAATGCACCTGTAAGGCAGCTGGAAGAGTGACTCTCTGGATAAGCCAGCCCAGCCTGCGTAATGAGCGTCCTAAAGAAAGAACCACGTCAACCAGTGACTTCCTGTGGTATCCAGAGAAAGATGGCTCTGGTTGATCAAAATGGTCATGCCTGAGGTTCAGAGGTTGTGGACAATGGCTAGCTCTGGCAGTAAAATGATAATCAGGGCTCAAAGGGCTAATGAGTGTGCAGCCTCACTGAAAACGCCAACGCAGACGTTGCCTGGTCACGCTCTGGCAGAGAGGCTGCTTGCACAGCTGGATCAAACTTCTTGAAAATTACAGCAGCAGTAATTGTGATTGCTTTTTTTTTTTAATGTGGAGCTGGGGAGTAGCATAGTATCTCTACTTTCTAAAGCTGATTCATGTATGATTGACATGAAATGAAATAGTTGTGTCAATGTATAAAATCTGATGTGTTGACATGGGCTTAAACCAGTGAAACACCACAGTCAAAGCCAGCATCTGCATCCTCTGACGCATTGTGTCCCTCATGTCTCCTCTTCCTGTCCCTAGCCACCACCCCTTCTCTCCCGCAGCTGCAAGTAGACCATGGATTTACCTTCTTCTACTGTAAGTTAGTGGCATTTCCTGGCACTGCATATGAATTGAATCATACATTAATAATTTACTGTTTTCACTTGTTTTGTATGTGTCCGCGTGTTTTTTATGAGCATGTGGCAGAGGAGGGTGGTCTGCACTATTTGTGTACGAAAGTGGACACAAGAGGTGCACATTGGGCCTCTTCCTCAACTA
This sequence comes from Onychomys torridus, assembly GCF_903995425.1. Taxonomy (NCBI): domain Eukaryota; kingdom Metazoa; phylum Chordata; class Mammalia; order Rodentia; family Cricetidae; genus Onychomys; species Onychomys torridus. The sequence goes on from NC_050465.1 coordinate 22,513,408, forward strand.
CTCTGTGTTGGTTTGAGTGAGAATGGTCCCCAGAGGTTCTTACGAGGCCCCCAGTCGGTGAAACTATTGAGGAAGGATTGGAAGGTGTGGATTGGTTGGAGGAGGTGTGTCACTGGGGGAAGGCTTGAAGGTTTCAAAAGATCCACGCCATTCCCAGTGTCCCCTCTGCCTCCTGCTTGTGGATCAAGATGTGGGCTCTCATCTGCTCTACCAACTCCCTCAACTCTGTCATCATGGACTCTAACTCCCTGAAATCTTAAGATTATAAGTTGCCTTAGTCATTTATGTTTTATCACAACAATAGAAAAGTAACCAGTATGCTATCTTATTTTTTGAGACGGGGTCTTTCATTAGACCTGAGTGTTACAGTTTCACAAGAATGGCCAGCAAGCTCTAGAGATCTACTCGTCTCTTCCTCCTCCTACAGGTATCACTACCACACTCAGACTTTACATGGATGCTAAGGACTGAACTTCAGGCTCACTTGCCAAACACTCAGCCATCTCCCCAGGTCTTTACCTGTTTTTAAAGAATTCTTGCTCAGCACAATGATTTTAAGATTTATTCATGTTCTTGTGTGCACCAATACTGAACAGTATTCCATTGTATGAAGACATTTTAATTTGTTTATCTAATCACCTGTTAATGTGTGGGTCTCCTGGCTTGCACTCTGCAAATCATGCTTACCATGAACACCCCTGTGTTGGTCTCTGTGTAGATATAAGCTTTCTTTTCTTTTGTGTATGATAACAATTCATTACTCAGGGTTACTTAAAGGAATAGAACCTATAGGAAGAACAAATATGTGTATATAAATAAATATATTTATTAGGTTTTATTTATTAGGTTGGCTTAAATGATAAGGTCTGGATCATCTAAAAATGACTGCCTTCATACTGGAGAGGGTAGGCACATGGTGGCTATTCAGTCCACAAAGCTGGATATCTCCATAGTCACAATCTGCCACAGGATGCCTGGAAGATTCCTAGAGAGCCCCAGTCCTTGATCCTTGCTGGAAGCCTGAAGAAGCCAGGTTCTGATATCAGAGCAGGAATGAAACAATGGCAGCAACATGGGAGATGAAAATTGTCAGTGAGAAGAAAGGCAAGAAGGAAAAAGAAACCCAAGCTCTCTTCTTCCTTCATCAATGCCGCAACCAGATGTTGCTGTCCACCTAGATGGGGAGGCTTCCCACCTCACGCATCTCTGTGTGCCTGGCCAGAACCTTGCCTTTTAGCTGGTTCCAGATCCAGTCAAGTTGAGAGTCCAGGCTAACCATCACAGGTGGATTGTCTGGCAAGAGTGTAAACACCTTTTTAAGAAAGTCCAAACTGATTTCTGAGGTGAGTTCTACTGATTTACACTTGAAACCAGCAACAAAGAAAGACTTCTGGTTCTCCCATTGCCTGTGCGGTGTGAAGAGTCTTTTGAACACTAGTCATTTAGAAGAGTCTATGCTTTTATATTGTGTGCACTTTTATTTCTCTAGTGACTAATGCTGAAATGTTTAAGTCCTTTATATTTTATAGATGGTTGGGTTTTTTTAAAAAGATATTTAAACTTTTTTATTATAAGTATTTTTTTTTACATAAGGTCTCTCTATTACACAGCTCTACCTGTCCTAGAACTCTCCATATCGACCAGGCTGGCCTCAAACTCACAGAGATCCACCTGCCTCTGCCTCCCGAGTGCTGGTACTAAAGGGGTGAATCAGCATGCCCTACTCCTTTAAGTCTTTGGTTGGGCTTTACAGTGTTTCCTATCTAAGGACTGTCCATTCATTTTCTACACTGTAGAGTTCGAAGAAAAAGACTTAACATTTTAATAAAATCATGCACCCCATTGTTGTGAGGTGTTCTGTATGTCGAATGTGTTGCTCTGATTGGTTAATAAATAAAACACTGATTGGCCAGTAGCCAGGCAGGAAGTATAGGCGGGACAAGCAGAGAAGAGAATTCTGGGAAGTGGAAGGCTGAGGCAGAGAGACACTGCCAGCTGCCGCCATGACAAGCGAGATGTAAGGTACCAGTAAGCCATGAGTCACGTGATAAAGTATAGATTAATAAAAATGGGTTAACTTAAGATATAAAAACTAAATAACAAAAAGCCTAAGCCATTAGGCCAAACAGTTTAAATAATATAAGCGTCTGAGTGCCAGGCTTGGTGGGACCTGGAGAAAAAACTCCAGCTACACCCCATGCATTTTAGTGTCACAGAAATCTTTGCCTCACCTAGTTTAGAGGTCCCCCTCTCCCATCTTTTCTATTAGAAGTTGGGTGGGTTTAGGTTTCATGTGGTCTATTTGAGTTTCATTTGTTTTAAAGATTCACTTAAAAATAGTTTGTAGGCATGTATAGTTTTGTGTGTGGTAGAGGGGAAGTATGTGCATATGAGTGTAAGTACCTGCATAGGCCAGAGACATCAGGTCCCCTGCAGCTGGAGTTACAGGTGGTTATGAGCTGCCATGTGGATGTTGCGAATTGAATCCTGGTCCTCAGGAAGAGCCATCGGTGCTCTTAACCATGGAGCTGTCTCTCCAGCCTTTGTTTTGAGACAAAAATCTCATGTAGCCCATGCTGGTCTCAAACTCCCAGTGTAGCTGAGGCTGACCTTAAACACCTGATCTCTCTGAGTCCACCCATTGAGTGCTGGATTGCAAGTATGTGCCACCATGCCCAGTTTACAAAAAGCAGGTAATCTAATTCAGGGTCTCCCTGATGCTAGGTAGGCATGCTACCACCTCAGCTACACCTCAACCCATCTGGTTTTATTTACTATCACTGGGATGAGATTGTTTATAATCTAGGAATTTGATATGATTCCTGATTTCTATCTACTTATCCTGTCAGTCATTGAGAGTAGGGGTCTAAAGTCTTTGACTATAATTGTGGATTGGTTTTTCTTTCCTGCACCCTGTCCATCATTTCTTCTGTAGTTGTGAAGCTCTGTCATTAGGTACATGTTGAAGACTGCTCTATCTCACCGATGAAATGGCCCCTTTATCATTATGAAACGGCCTTCTTCACCCCTGTCAATACTGACACTGAAATCTCCCATATTTGAAAGTTACACAGTCACACTGAATTTCTCTGGGTTTATCCGATGGTGTAATACATCTTTCATTTATTTTTAATCTAGGTCTTTATATTTGTTTTTATATTCACTCGGACAATTTTAACTCTTTAGTTGAGTGATATCAAATATGGAATATTTGCTGTGGATAGAGTTGTGCTTACGTCTACCATCTTCCTCTTCCAGTCCTTCTCCCTAATAACCAAAGCGTCTCCATCACTGCTCACCTTGTCTCCATGTTGGCTTATCAGCTCGAACTCTGTTCCTCAGGTTCAGTCTCATCTCGTGCATGAGTGCCTAGTGACCTTCCAGTGAGCGCCCCCATCAGCATGCACTCCACAGTGAGAATCAAGCTCCTCCCTGCACATCTCTGTGTATTGCTGTCCCAGGTTCTACCTTCATACATGTGGCAAACCCCAGAATGTCACCTTATTATTTGTTAAAATAACTATTCACCCTTATCCCACAGTTAAATTTGATGGGGGAAATCCATCATATCCTCAGTGTTATTTCTTTATGGTGCTCTCCATTTCTTTGTGTAGATCCAGGGTTTCACCTGGCAGTATCCCTCTGACTGAAGGATGTACATTTCTATTTCTCATGAATCTACTGGGTGATGAATTCTTACAGTGCTTATGGTTCTAAAGCCTTTCTTGTGACATGTGTTTGTAAATGTGCACACACATGTATGTGTGAGCATGCACACATGTGTACACATTTGAATGAAGGCCTCAGGTATTGTATTACTCGGATGACACCCACCACATAGTCGTGTCTCATTGATCTAGACCAGTGAGCCTCAGCACTGCCTGGGACTGTAAACACAATCACTGTGTCCAGCTTTTATAGTCCTTAAGTGGGTGCTGAGAATCAGACTCCAGTCCTCTGCAAGAGCAGTATGTATGAGCCCTCCCTCCAGCCCCAAGAATGATTTTTTAAATTGAACAAACAGCACAGGTTGGGGAAGCAAGCTAACCAGTTTGCATCATCAATACTGAGCTGTACTGGTGATGGGAAGCTGCCTAAAACAGAGCATTACGAATAGAGGTTAAGAACTGGTCTGCAACTGGAACCATACAGCTGCCAATCAAGGTGAATAGAGACAGAAATTGCCAACAGTTATGACGTCCACCTCTACCTTGCCCTGAGCTCTCTTCCACTCACACTCAGTAGAATGAATTCCAGGAGCAAATATGGGACAAAAGGATGTGTCCCCAGGAAAGGACACAGAGCTGTGTGGATGCTGCCTTCTGCTCTTTGTTTTTGAACTCTAGGATTCTAGACTAAATGAAGGGACACAATCCACTTTCTGTTGCCATAGCAACATACCTATGGTTGGATACCTTATGTGGTACACAGGCTCAGGTAGTTTATAATTTTATGGATCCAAGGGTGTGGCACTGGTATCTGCTTGGCTCTGGTGAGGGACTTCTAGCTGAATCACAACATGGCTGATGTCTTAATGATGAGACCTCATGCAAGAGAGAATGACCACATGGTGACATGGGAATCAAGAGACTATCACTGAAGATGCCATGAGTCATCTTCAATGGAAACTAGCCGAATCCCACAAGAGTTCAATAATCCCTTCTGAAGGAATGCACCAAAGGGTTAGTTGTATTCCATTAGGCCCAATGTCTGAAATATTCACCACCCCCACTCTGCCACAGAGAGAACCAAACCTATGACCCATGACTTTAGTGAGAGGACACCCAAACTACATCCAAGCCATAATACTTTATTCTCCCCTGCGATGTGACATACTCTAGCTGTAGGGCACAGAGAACCTTCTATACATCACCACAGATGGGTATAAAGCACTCACTAATCATTCATCAGGTTCTCATCAGATGTGTATGCCTTATCAGAAATGAGCCTGCACTCTGGAGACTTCCCACATGGAGTTGCTTAGAGATGGGTCATAGGCCAAAAATGATCTTTCAACAAATTCCTACTACTAGTTCATATGTGCTCATTTAGAATATCTTCTAAAAAGACCCTCATACCGCTCTCACTTTGTTCCAGACGTCACTGGCTTTTGGGAAGTCACAAGGACTCTGAAAGATTTTAAATAATTTACTTTACATGCCATCTCCTGTCCGGGGAGGTTTCTGTGTTGAATTCTATTAACAGCTTTTGTCTTCTGTATAATGCATATATTAACAATTAAAAGCCAGTTAAAATAATTGAGTCAATTCACTAAAGCCAACAAATTAATTAACTGATGCATAATTAATTGGAGCAGTGAGGCATCCATTCTTTGGGGACCAGATAGGGGAGCTGTGATGTCTGTGTTCACAAACAGCAGAGAGCAGTCAGCTGTGCTCTTGACCTATCTCCTGATACAAGCAGGGTCAAAAGTGAAGAATTAGAAGCCATTCAACCCACAGAAGGAGTGCTCTACCTTGGCATGTCTCTTCAACTCACGGAAACCTTGCATCATCAACTCACCAGCATGGTCCGTGGTGACAAATGGGAGGCACCTCTCCCTCCCCCGCAGGGTGGCTTGAGTGACATATTTATCTGACACAGCTCCAGAAGCTGCATGGTCTGGCATTAAGACACCTGCAGATGAACGTCCTGGTTCCAGCTCCTTTACTGACTTCTTACTGTGCCGTCATCGGGTGGAGAGAATGTCTGTACTCTCTTCCTAGTCTATGAAGAACACAAAGTTTATCACATGTGCTCCAGGCTCTCCTGGCCAACCTCTCAGCAAACCCGGGTGTATTCAGATTGTGACCCAAGGAGGCACCTGTCTTCAGTCCACTCTGGTTCACAGGGACATGGGTCCAGAAACTGAGAGCCAAAATGAGCAACAAGAGCAATCTGACAACGTAACTGTTTATCTGTTGGATCTAATATTTAAAAATAGAGGCTTATGATTCTTTGTACTAATTTTCCCATAACTCAGATGCAGTGACTTATGAACAATAAAAATAAAGGAGAGAGAACTGGCCCTTTATTACAGACATTCCTAGAAAGCACTGCCTTGGAATATCCCAGAAATCTTTAAGCCCAGATCTGACAAAATACCCCCTTGGCCTGAGCATGGGGTTGGAGCTGCCTCCAGTTTGCATCTGGAGGTGCCACTGTGCATTGACAGCACCAAGTTCCGTGCTAGCTAGAGGATGAGATGAACAAAGGTACGTCAAAGCCATGCCATGGGGAATCCACCAGAGATCTCTAAGACACAGCTTCAGCCAGTAGAAAGTCTGTTAGCAAGCTGGCCACTGCACTGGGTGTTCGAGACCCAAGTGCTGTCCCCAGCCTTTCTCAAAGTGAGCTTTTAAGGTCAAAAATCGTATCCAGGTTGACACACCTCAGCCACAAGCAGAACTATTGATGCCAAAACGTAAGATTAGTACATTCAGGGACTTTCTCAGAACTGTGGACTTTGACAGATTAGGTCTTTGTTCTCATTTCGGTGGGTGTTGCTGCCTATGTGCGGGGTTCCAAGGCCTGAATAGTACTTCCATCATGGTGTCAGTTGTACCAAAGTCTAGCAGCCTGCTAAGATCCAGAGTCCTGTGACAGTCACTCAGGATGTAAATAGCAGAGCTTCACTGATACTGCTTCTGAATATGTGTCTACTGAGAGGTCACGAGCTAACTGCGAAAAGTCACATCATCATACAGTCACCAGCTGCTGCTCTGCATTAGAGCAATGGTTCTCAACCTGTGGGTCATGACCCCCCCACTGGGGATTGAACAACCATTTCACAGGGGTTGCATGTCAGATATTTATATTACAATACATAACAGTAGCAAAATTATAGTTATGAAGTAGCAACCAAAATAATTTTAGGGTTGGGGGTCACCACAACATGAGGAACTGTATTAAAGAGTCACAGCATTAGGAAGGTTGAGAACCACTGCATTAGGATATAGCAAGTAAATTGATGTCGCAGCTCAGAGGACCAGAGTAGTTGGGACTGAGGACTAACAGGCTGGGGCTTTTAGTAAGGGACTGACAAAAAAAGAAACCTGACTTATTGCAGGGTTGGTGACATTCTGACCAACAGGTGGGGACTGAAAAAGCATTTTAGGCCATTTGCTGTTACAGACAGCAGACTGGCGGAATTACAAAGAGGCTTACTTCTGCTCATGGTTCTGGTCCAGGGTCAAAAGGTCACTCTGTTGATGGCCTTCTTGCTGGAGTCCCAGTGCAGTACAGGGAACTACACGGGAAGAGACAGGGGAAGCCTGAGATGGAACCAAATTGGCTTTTACTGCAGACTTATGCTGGAAATGACCCATTTTCCCAGTAAGCAATTACTGTCATGAATGGGTTAGTACATTCGCTAGGGCAGGGCCCCAACATCCTGAGATAGGCTCCATTTCTCTATCTCAGGATGAGATGAGATTCTAGTGTAGATGTCGGAGGAGACAAACCATTCAAACAGAAGGTCTGCCCCTGTACTCAGAATTTCACTGACAAGAGTGATAAGGCTGGTGTTCGAGCTCAGTGGTCAAGCATATGCCTCGAATGCATAAGAGAGGCCTTTACTTTACCCTAGCCTCATCCCCCACCCCAGAAGGTAGTGACAATAAAACCATGCTCTGATTTGGCATGAAGCAATCTAACAAGAATACCTCCTAGCAATTTTCCCTAAGGCCTTTTCTTGTGCTGTTGTAGGGATAAATTGCATCCGTGGGATGCCAGGTAGGCCTGTCTTGGTGATAGATATGCACATATATGGACCATAGGAGATGACTCTCTATGACTATTGAACATGTCCCATGGCTTGGTCCTGCTGTGGATAAGAGCTTTGACTTGAGAATGAAGGATCCCTGTGGTTTGGCTTCTGTGCATGAGTAGTCTGTGAACTATGGTAGTAAGGCTTAAAAAATGAAAGCAGTATTCCAGAAATGGAATCTCTTATTTAGAGACAACCATCATATCACCTTATTAGAGGAGGAAATGGAAGAGATGGGCAATACCATCATTCACTGGAGCATGTACCTAGCTAGCATCCACATAGTTGTATGAATGGAGACAAATCCAACTGAATCAAGAGCATTGTGGTTCCCAAAACTGAACAGATGGCTTGATATAACAGGCCCTGCGCTCTCTTCGTCACACTGGGGCTAACGTCCATGCTTTTTAGCATTTTATAGTGAGTTTCCATTTGACCTTAGACTGTCATCAGGTTTATAATGCAGAGAAGTGATGATATCTGAAAAGTTAGTGAACATCTCTCTACTATAGTGTCACCCTAAGGCCCACAAAGGAGACTCAGACCCACAACACTACTAAGGGATGGTAGAATCTTCAGGAATTGGGAGTGTGAGGAAGGAAGTGAGGTTGTTGAGGACATGCCCTTGTAGAGAAATTGAGGTGCAATGTCTCCCTACCACTCCTGGCATCCTGGCTTCCAGAAGATGAACAGCTTCCCAGCATGACTTCCCACCATAATGTTCAGCTCAGAAATACTAGACCTTCGATGGAACTCTCTGAAGCCACCACCCAAACATCCACTATCCCCCCCTTTACAGTCAGTCTTACTAGGGCAGGTACACATCATGGTGATGGGAAGATGACGATGACACAGACATTTCTAGAATGCTTCCATCATACTACCCCTTGTTGTAAATACTTAAATGTTTGTCCACTTGGCCTCATGGAAAACTTCAAAGTTACATGTTGTGATGACCAGACACCCAGATTCAAACTCAACCATTACAGAGTTAGAGAGAAAGTCTGTATAGCCCTCAGCACAGCGAGTACCATAATAAATAGGGTCATAGCTATGTGTCATTATTGTATGGGGAGTCAAAAGCACTCTGACGGGACAATCCGTGACTGTCTCCCTAAAAGAATGGGGACCTGCTGCTGTCTTCAATCCCACACCCAGACCCAACCAAGTAAGAAAAACAGTTTAACCTTGGGGACAAGTTTTAGACAGAGGATTGTTTCAGAGTTGGCCATGACATTTGTCCTGGGGGCTGGATGCTGCATAAAATATATTTCAGGGGAGCTATTTTCTCCCATTCTGCTAGGATAGTAAAAAAGCTCAAATGCGCACATCCCCAGTGGTCCATGAAAGGCTGCATACATTTAAAACTAACAGCATGTGAGGATCTCAGATCTTCATAGCTTTGCCAGAAGAGACTCAAATACAGAAGGGCTAGTCTCCCGGTGTGGGTCGGAAGGTGTAACAGAAAGACAAAGGGGACTGAGGATAATTGGAGGGCATTTCAGCTTCACTTCTGGTTCATACTGTCTATCTTCACCTATGCACACACAGATCCATGATTCTGTGCCATGAGCAGGGGGAATAAGCTTCTAGAAGAAGCATTATGTGCCTCAGTATACCTCAGTGAGAACTATGCTTACCACCTTGCCACAGCATGGCCTCTCCTTGAGCTGGAGTCCTGAGATTATTCCTTGCTATAGAATCCTATCTTTCTTCTCTTCAACTTTTATTGTATGAGCTTAACAGTTAGCCAAAGCAAGCTGCCTGGGTTCAAATCCCCGCTCCACTCTGTACAGCTGTTGTCTGTGGGAAAATACTGAATCTCAATGATCAGGGAGCTCAAGGGACCAGCAAGGATTGCATCTTGTGCCCAGCAGGTCATCAGCCATGAGGTATTGGTCTTCTCCAAAGTCCATCCTAGCCTCCAGGTCAATAGGCAAATCAAAATTAAGAACTTCTCCCTAGTTCTGATCAAAATTAGAAATACAAAAATTATTTCATATCTCTATGGACTATGTCATTCTGATTTGGGCAAGTGACCAGCCTCAGAGCTGGTCTATGGTGGTGGTTCTGGTATCATTTAGGTAGGTCTCCAGCATATCCTCTGGTACACATTAAATCTTCCCTAGTTGACTTCTAGAGTTCTTTCAGCCATGACTCTCCCTGGGTGCCTGTCAGGACTGCTAGGACCATATGAAATGACTTTTCCCCGGCGTCTGGAAACTATGACTTTTTCTTAACATGAACATCACTGCACTCAGCATCCCCTTGCCAGCCTCTTTTGATGTCTCTCTCACATTCCTTCCACATGCCAAGATGAAGGTACAGAAAAAAGTTTCTTGAAGTGCTTTGAGGTGCACATCAGCTGCCACCACCTGACAACAAGGCTCATGGAGAGCAGTAAGTGTAGTTTCTGTGGTAATAACATCTCACCAGAGAAACCTGGGAAGCATGGTCAGATACCAGACGAGTCTCTCCTCAGCATCTACCACATGCTAAAAAACAAAACAAAAACTCCCTCAGAGACACTGAGTTCACATCCTTGTTCAAGAATTTACAGTGTTTTGTAGAAAGAGGAATCTTCCTGTATGAGATTAAAAAAACTCAGTCAACCCTAGTCCCCTCAGGGCCTCCTGTAGAGTCCTGGGAGCTGTGCTCTGAGGATGGGTGGTATATAAATCTTTGTAGGAGATGGGGAGAGAAGAATATTCCAGAGGAGAGGCACAGAAGGGAAGTCCAAGTGGGTCTGTGGGCCACAGATGGTACCATTCAATGAGTGGCCTGGTCCCAAGCAAGGTTTACAAAGATGGGCGTGGCTCTTGGAAAGCTTAAACTCCAATCTCTATACCTAAATCAATAGAAAACATGGAAAGTTGCAATAAAGAACAGCATGTAGGAATACAATGGACGGAGAAGGCAGAGAGAAGGCTATCTGTGAGGAGAATGGGTAATTCAGCTCAGAGGAGATCATGGCTCCCCCAGAGAGGGGGGAGAGAAAAGAGTTAAAGACAAAAGGCTACATATCCATACATCCCCTCCCTACTCTGTTTTCCCATCCTGGTTTGTACCTGATTTTGCTGTCTCATGATTGATGCCCTGTCTACACTGCATCAGAGTGGGACAGCCAGCTGTAACTGTCCCTCAGTATCCTTACAGTATTGTCCCAGCATCATACCCCTATGCATACCCTAACCAAGGACATTCAAGTCCAAGAGACAATGTGGTGTAGTGTTTCAAGATAACTGTACATGTTCCCGAGGACTTGAGGGCATGTGTTAAACTGCCTGATACATTACACGTGTCTTGTAAATAGTTTACACAACTGTATGGTGTAGGGAATTGTGTGGGTTACTTTTTAGTCAACTCGGCAAAAGCTAAGATCTGAGAAGAGGGAACCTCAACTGAAACAATGTTCTTATCAGGTTGGCCTGTGGGCTAGCTTCTGGGGCATTTGCTTTATTGCTGATTGACATACAAAGTGCCCGGCTCACTGTGGGCAGTACCACCCCTGATCAAGGGGCCCTGGGGTATATAAGAAAGCAAACCAAGCAAGTGAGGAAAAGCAAGCCAGTAAGCAGTATTCCTCCATGACCTATGTTAAGCCCCTGCCTCCAAGCTCCTGCTTGACTTCCTAACTTGTTTTCATCTGATGATGGATGGGACCCATAAGCCAAAGACACCCTTTCTCCTCTAAGTTGCTTTTGTTCATGGTATTTTATCACAGTGACAGAAATAATGACTAGAAATGTGTCATGCTCATATACAGTATATGCTGCCATGGATACTTTCTATTTATGGTTGCTTGGACCTGTGGATGTGGAAGCTGGAGACAAAGAAAGTATCAGAGTGTGACCACCCCAGCCAAAAGTAATGTCAGACATGAGGAAGTAGATTTGGGTGGGAGGATTAGGGCTGTGGAGATGACGTATTTGAGGTAATGTTTGTGCCTCTAAGCAGTAGGAGAGTAACTAACAAGAACAAGCAGGATGGCCCATACACAGCCAGTGTGTACTATATCGAGTGGGAGTCAGTCTTCTTCACTCTACCCTGAGGAGTTCAGCTCAATCACTATTCCCACTTTACACATCATGTGAGCAGTAAACAGAATTTCAGGCTTTGCTTTAGAGGGAGACTTCAAAACACACAAGGACTGGTGAATCACCAAGATGAGTGATGGAGAGATGTTAAGGTGTGTTATCAAATAGAGAGGCAAAAGATGAGGGTGTGGAAGGATAGTGGAAACAGCAGTAGGAAGAGGTCAGAGAGACAAGGAAGTGATTAGTTAGAGATGGGGAAGCCTGAACCTCAGCATCATGAGATGCATGCAAGACAGGAACAGGCTTGCACAGAGAGGCTTCTGTGTGAAGAGCATGGGGAAGCTTCTGTGTGCAGTACATAGAGAGGCTTCCATATGCAGTGCATGGAGAGGCTTCTGTGTGCAGACCATGGAGAGGCTTCTGTGTGCCGTGCATGGAGAGGCTTCCATATGCAGTGCATGGAGAGGCTTCTGTGTGCAGACCATGGAGAGGTTTCTGTGTGCAGTGCATGGAGAGGCTTCTGTGTGCAGACCATGGGGAGGCTTCTGTGTGCAGACCATGGGGAGGCTTCTGTGTGCAGTACATGGAGAGGCTTCTGTGTGCAGACCATGGAGAGGTTTCTATGTGCAGAGCATGGGGAAGCTTCTGTGTGCAGTGCATGGAGAGGCTTCTGCGTGCAGACCATGGGGAGGCTTCTGTGAGCAGTATATGGAGAGGCTTCCGTATGCAGTACATAGAAAGGCTTCCGTATGCAGTGCATAGAGAGGCTTCTGTGTGCAGACTATGGAGAGGTTTCTGTGTGCAGTGCATGGAGAGGCTTCTGTGTGCAGACAATAGAGAGGTTTCTGTATGCAGTGCATGGAGAGGCTTTTGTGTGCAGTGCATGGAGAGGCTTCTGTGTGCAGCACATGGAGAAGCTTCTGTGTGCAGACCATGGAGAGGCTTCTGTGTGCAGACCATGGAGAGGTTTCTGTGTGCAGACCATGGAGAGGTTTCTGTGTGCAGTGCATGGAGAGGCTTCTGTGTGCAGTGCACAGAGAGGCTTCTGTGTGTAGTGTATAGACAGGCTTCTGCGTGAAGGGCAAATAAACTGTGGGTCCTGTGAGAACCTGTTTTTTATGTCACAGGACAGTAGAATGCATGTGTCTATCAGATTAAAAATGGCATCATCCTGAAAACACTGGCCCTTCAAAGTGTAGAGGGCACCACAGCTCTCATTTCCTCTGTTTCAACTTCCATTCCTTAATTTCACTACCTTCCTCCATGGGAATTAGGTCACTACATGAAGAAGTGTGTGTGTGTGTGTGTATGTGTGTGTGTGTGTGTGTGTGTGTGTGAGAGAGAGAGAGAGAGAGAGAGAGAGAGAGAGAGAGAGAGAGAGAGAGAGACCTGGAGGTAGCTAGCAAGACCCAGGAATTCTCTTGTCTCTGAGCCCTACAGTGCTGGTGATTGCAGGCACATTTGCACACCATCACATCCAGCATTCAAACTCATGTTCTCATGCCTGCACGGCAACCACTCTAACGTCATGATCCATATCCCCATCACAATCATATTTTTAAATTCAAGAGAGAAACCAAGGGTCCCTCACCCTTAATACCACTGATACTTGAGGCTGGAAAGTTGAATGCTATGGCTTATCCTCCGTGTGGTAGGAATATGTAATAGTCCCTACACTCTACCCACTGAGCTACAAGGCCATGTTCTTTCCCTAACTCCCCCCCCCCACCCCAAAAGTAGCCAAATATTTCCTGATATCTACAGGGAGCAAAATTCCTCCTATTCAAAAAATCGTGATAAACCCACTCATAATCAGGCATTAGTGACTTAATGCTATTTCTTCAACAACTATTTCCACTTTGCAAATGGAACTAAGAAGAGGCCAAGGGTGCATGCAGAAATGGCCATTTCTCTTTTCGTGCAGCCAGACAAATCTCTAAGTTCCCATACAGCAGAAGCACACAGCATGGAAGGGGTGAACTGGTCTCCTGTAGGAGGCTTTGGAGCAGCTCTACCTAGGATTTTGAGTTTCTTCCTGAATCCTGGACTGTTTGCTGTATCATGGTGTCTCCCAGGTGGGAGGATTAACCCCAGCTTTGCCTTTCCCCTGCCCCCAGCCCTGGCTGCCACAGAGCCCAAATGAAGCCCAAATGAGAAGCCCTTATTTGCTCCTCTCCTCCTTCTGCCTCTTCCCAACTGTGGAGAAGAGAAGAAAAAAGTAACTCTTGAGCTTAGAAGCCAAGAATTTGCTGTCTTTGTTCTCCGGCTCCACCATGGGACTTCCCCTAAGACAGTGATGAATCGCTGCTCGTGGCTGGGCTACAGGAAGGCCCTGGAGGCCAGAGAAGAAATCGACTGGAAAGAGAACACATGGCTTAATATCGCTTTGCCCTCCTCCTCAGCACCGCTGCAGGTACCAGGCCTGGAGCTGAATAGAGAGCAGATTCTCTAGGTGCTCTCCCTCCCTCCCCGCCCCAAACCACAGGATGCTCACAGGGTGACTCATTCCTCAGTTCTACCAGGCTCTTAGATGGGTGATCAGGGCCACATCTGTTGAAGTCTGACTTCAACAGATCCATTTCTCATTGTCCCTCATCAAAACACCAGGAAAATGCAGGTTTCCAGTGTCCCCTGCATACCTTGGCAGGCCTGTGCACAGCCATGGAAGTCTGGGAAGTTGTCGGTGTGAAGACGTATGTTACTACATGTGTGAGTTTGACCTATGGAGACCCCTGATCCCTTTTATAAACAGACGCAGTAAAGCAGAGTAAAAAAACAGCCCAGCCTTCCCACACCTGGACCTAAGACTAAATAGCATCAAATATTCATTGTCTGAGGAACTGACCTTACAGTGTCCTACAATGACTGAGATGGCCATCCACCCTCTACCGTCACCACCTGTCCTCTCCATGCTACTGGAGACAAACTTGCTTCTGGTTTTGCTGAAGGAAGCGCAAGCATGATCACATGACTTACCCAGTTTCCACTTATCTGCCTGAATCCATTCCTTACCGTAGTCAGGCAGAACTTTCTCGTTTTCTAGGAAGATGACTCCTGTCCTCTCCATCCCCCCATCCCTTCTCTTCAGCAATCCTTTCCTGCAGTTAGTTCTCTCTGCTTTTTCCTATCTTCTGAAAGTCTGCCTGTCTCCTGGTTTTCCCTCATCCAAAAAGAAAATGTGATTATGTTCCCTTAGCAAAAGACAAGCATGAATCTCTGTGGCCAAGCTCTCCCAGACCATCGGCTTTCTCCATCACCCCCAACGACAAAGTTCCTGCACAGGGTTCTCCACCCTCCTATTCATAGCGTCTGCCCGTGCTCTATAGAAGTTGCCCCAGTGGAGGCACAAGCCATCTCCTGCTGCTAGCTCAAAGCCAGTGCCCACTTCTTACCTGCCATCACTCATACTTGGTCCTCTTTGACACAATTCCTTCATTCAGAATCTAGAATTCCAGTTCCTGCTCTGCTGTGGGATGTTCTGTAAGTCAAATGTGTTGATCTGATTGGTTAATAAATAAAACACTGATTGGCCACTAACCAGGCAGGAAGTATAGGCAGGATAAGGAGAAAAGAGAATTCTGGGAGGTGGAAGTTTGAGGCGGAGAGACGCTGCCAGCCACCGCCACGACAAGCGACATGTAAGGTACCAGTAAGGCACGAGCCACAAGGCAAAGTACAGACTAGTAGAAATGGGTTAATTTAAGATAGAAGAACAGCTAGCAAGAAGCCTGAGCCATTAGGCCAAACAGTTTAAATAATACAAGCATCTGTGTGTTTATTTTATATGTGGGTTGTCGGACTGACAGGGCTTGGCGGGGGCTGGAGAGAAGCTCTCCACCTACACTTCTCCTCAGAGTGTCATTGTCCCTTCATCTCTTCAGAGCTCCACCACCTCCTTTCATCCCCACAACCATCTCTTCCCCCCTCCAGGACTCCATCATCTCCTCCCCCTCCAGGACTCCACCATCTTCTCCCCCCTCCAGGACTCCATCATCTCCTCCCCCCTCCAGGACTCCATCATCTCCTCCCCCCTCCAGGACTCCATCATCTTCTCCCCCCTCCAGGACTCCATCATCTCCTCCCCCCTCCAGGACTCCATCATCTCCTCCCCCCTCCAGGACTCCATCATCTCCTTCTCCCTCCAGGACTCCATCATCTCCTTTCCCCTCCAGGACTCCACCATCTCCTCCCCCTCCAGGACTCCACCATCTCCTCCCCCTCCAGGACTCCACCATCTCCTCCCCCTCCAGGACTCCATCATCTCCTTTCCCCTCCAGGACTCCACCATCTCCTCCCCCTCCAGGACTCCACCATCTTCTCCCATCCCCAAACCCCACGATCTCCTCCCTTCCCTAGAACTCCAACATCTCTTTCCATTCCATACCTATTTTCATTTCTATATTAGATATTGAAGTCAAGTTATGAAACAATTTATAAAACAATAATAAACTCATTGCCTATCCATGAAAATACCAATATTTTCCAAAACTAGAAGACAACACTCATTAGCAGTGCACTTTTGAAGAGTAGAGCTTGCAGGTATCTGCATCATCCACTTGAGAGAAGATGGGTTTGCCTGCATTCTGCTTTCAATTTGCTGCTGTGTGTGCCATGCCTCTTGAAAGCTCTACTCAAGAGCTTCAAGAGAGTGAGTCTGGAAAGGATTAATTCTGTCTTATATTGGCAAGAAAATATTTTTTGGCCTCATGCATGTGCCTGCAATGGCCTCAGGGCACCCCAGAAAATTTCAGATTATACTTTACAAAATGCTAGGTCTAGGCCGGAGTGGGGAATAGTTCAGTGGTAGTATGTGCTTAAAATATTCTAGAATCTGGTTGTTATCACCAGCATGAGAGAGACAGACAGATATATAGACAGACAGAGAGAGACAGAGAGACAGGGACAGAGACAGACAGACAGACAGGGACAGAGAGAGACAGAAGGAAGAGAGGGAGGGACAAAGGGGGTAGAGACCAGGATGGAGTAGAAGGCTGAGCCACACCATATCACAGATATGCCCAGTGCCCCACAATGGCTTCTAGACACTGGACAAACAAAATCCTAAGCCCTGACTGCCATTTTCAAAGACCACTACATCCTTGCTCCATCCCCTACACACTTCTGTGGCAGCCAGACTGTCTCATTGCTGGTCCGGTCCCTAAACATTCTGAGCATGCTTCTGCCTCACCTTCCCTGCCCCATAGTTCTCTCCTTTGGCTCATCCCATCTAAGTCCTCCACTCAGAGCTCATCTTTGCACCACAGCTGTGAGCAGACCCCCCAGAACTGTAGCATGGGCCTCTCCCTGTGTTTCTTTACTGTTCCCAATCTTTCTGCTACTTCATTTCATTTCCTTCAGTGCTGGGTATGGAACCCAGGGCACTGCACATCCTAGGCAAACATAACCACTGAGTGACATCCCCAGCCCTGCTCTGGGGCTTTACCATTTAGCTCCCTCTAACCTATTTATTTTACAGTTTATTTTCATCTCATTCTCCATCCACATCCTCAGTGAAATCTGGGCACTAAAACCATCTATGGTACATAGTATGTGTAGCAGGAATCTTAAAAGATCTTATTAATAAAAACAAACCTGGAGTCAGGTATTGAGGTTAAAGCTGGAAGATCAGAGAAGCAGAACAAGCCACAGCCACCTCACCTTGCTAATTCCTCAGTTGATCCTGTTTCCTCAGACTGGAAGCTTCTGAGTCCTCATCCAAATGAATCTCAGCTGAACTGCTTCTCGAAATCCTGAAGCTTAACCAGCCAAAACCTTCTAGTTCCTGGTCCTCATGCCTTATATACCTTTCTGCTTTCTGCCATTACTCCCTGGGATTAAAGGTGTGAGTCACCATGCCTGACTGTTTTCAGTGTGGCTTTGAACTAACTCACAGAGATCCGGATAGATCTCTGCCTCCCAAGTGATAGTATTAAAAGTGTGTGTGCCACCATTTTCTGACCTCTATATCTAGTGGCTGTCCTGTTCTCTGACCCCAGGTCAGTTTATTATGGTACACAATATTTTGGGGAACACAATATCACCACAAGAAGGCAAACAAAAAATGTTAAACATGAATGAGTTAGCAGCCCTGTATGTAGGTGGCATGTGGCACTGTGTCTTTATTTCCAGTCAGAAAGCAGAAACTGAGTAAGGAAAAGGCCTCCCCTAAGTTGTGGGGCCAGGATACAGGGTCACTGATTCCAAAGCACACTCATGTGTGTACTCTTAGTCAGAGTACCAGAACCCACTGACTCCATGATCAGGGTAGTTTCAGGCTCTGAATGTGCACTCCCCACTGGCATGGTGGATGACAACATCCATCCACAGGTGAGGATGCAGCTCAGAGATGGGACCTAGTGGACTAGCATCATAGGCTCCACAGAGGAATTCGAACATGCATGGAGCTTCCAGTCTAGGGCTCCACTACAGAAACAAGGACCTTGGTGATAGTGAGTCCAGCTTCAACCGCAATAGTTTGGTGAGAATGATCCAACTTTAAACAGATTGATAGTTCATTTTCCCACATTTGCATGTATTGTTGATGTAATAACTCTGTTGAACAGGCTGTGATGATTCATGCCGAGAAAAGCAATTCATTTCCATACCTTGGCGATAGTCTGCATCAAGACTACAGAGGTGCTCCTGGAGGATGGCCTGCTCCCCTCAGGCTCACAAGACTGGAGCTTTTCTGTGACCTGCTTTTGTAAGGGCAAAGGACTGTGGATGCAGCAGCACACACCTCCTCTAAGCCCAGGCTGTAGGAGGCTTCATCTGCTCAGGGTCTCTCAGCACAGCCCTCTGAGATGCTGGGATCAGTCCAACTCAGCCTGAGACGAGCCAAGTCACTTGGTAAGATTAAGAAGACAAGTAGAAGAGAGCGCCCTTTCTCATCCTCGGCAGCTATCGACACTCACAAAGTAGATTTGACACGCCTGTTGCTCAAAAATCATAGGAAAAGCAATGAGAAAAGGCAAAGCCCATCCCCACACAAAGGAGAGAAGAAAGCAGGACTTCTCTGGCAGCTTTTTCTTACATCTGTCTCTATACCTCTTAAAGAGAATTGGGAAAAATAACAGGCTTTCTTTAAAATACTCCAGAACCCCCAAACAAAAGTGTGTATGGTTTGGAAATATACGAAACAATCTGACAAAACAATGATTTTGAAGCTAGATAGTACAGATGTAGTAATTGTGTGTACAATTATCTTGTGTATTTCATAATCAAAAGTGAAAAAACAGGATTTGGCTAAAAGAATGTTCACTTTATGATTCTCATGATCATAAATTACAAATATTTAAGTATCTAATAAGGAATGATTAGTTAAAGATGATACACCCAATCTAGCCAACTACATGTCTATGGGGTCTATATGAAATATATGGAAAATACATAGGTAATATGCTAACTACAAAAATATGATTTCTAGGGGCTGGATAGTTCAGTGGTAGAGCATTTATCTTATAGAGGGGATGTGAGAGCTATCCATCACCTTCCTCCATCACCACTTGGGAAGCCATGTACTGGGCTGAAGAGAACTGCCTCCACACTAGAGGATAGTGCTTTGGCCAAGGGTACATAAGTTCTCTCCTACTAGAATCATCAGACAAGCTCCAAGATTGTAGAGCTTGAGTCTCTGTAACCCGTTCCATGTGCTTGGTGTTAGCAATGCTTTAGATTTCAGATTCTAGCATATTTACATATGCCTAATGAAATATCTTGGGAATAACTAATTCTAAATATGAAGCTTATTTGTGCTCAGCATATACATTGCCACTATCCTGAAATAAGTTTTATCTTTTGAATGGATATGTGTTCTAATTGTGAGTGGTCACAGGAGATCAGGCGTGGTATTTTCCACTTGGGTTGCCAGACCAAGATCTCCTGGAATTTGAACTATTCTGGATTTCAGACTTTCATATCAGAGATGCTGAACTGTACCAAAATTTTATTTTCCTTTATTTTGATTTGTCTTTCTATTGTTATACTTGGAATAACATCTGCATGCAGAAGTAGAAACAGCAGCTTTCTCTGGAGACTTAGGTTTGCAGACTCAAACAATAAGCATGCTTTCAAAGTAAGGA
Organism: Onychomys torridus; assembly: GCF_903995425.1. NCBI lineage: Eukaryota > Metazoa > Chordata > Mammalia > Rodentia > Cricetidae > Onychomys > Onychomys torridus. The sequence goes on from NC_050465.1 coordinate 22,533,294, forward strand.
TGCAGTGCCAACTCAACTCAAGCATATCACATATTTAAAACACAGATCTCAGGGAAGTATCTAAGCCAGACCTCAACATTCCCAAGCTGGATCTGGACATAGGATGTGCACACATAGAGGGACCTTTTCCCTCCTGGGGATGAGAAGTGAACTTGTAATCCAGGGCAGCGATAGAATCAGAGAAGAGTTACTGAATTAAAAAATGCTTCCAGAGTCCCTGCTTGGGGAGTCCAAGTTCCCTGACAAGAATGAAAACTTAGTGCCCAGACTGCAAAGTTCTGACAGAAGATTTTCTTCCAGGGGGAGCGAGTGGAGCTGATGATGATCTTTCACTCCAAGGAGAGGCTGAGAATAAATGCACAACTGCATCAGAATGCAGCTCATACTCAAGGGGACTATAATTGGAGACATAATCACAGCAGCAGATCCTCGGAGTCCAGCTAAATGGAAAATCTGTAATTCAGACCATGAAGGAGGCAACTGGGTTTGTTGCTTTAGATAACATAAATCTCAGGCCAGAAGTCTTCCTCTGGATGAGTGCAGTGAGAATCCCCCAGGCGTATCCTTTTGCCATCAGGAGTGAAGATAAGCTAACAAGTCGATGTGATACTAATGGGACTCCATGGGTCCCATTACTCAAGTGTCTCTGATCAATTAGGGGCTTTAACTTAGTCATTCCAACATAAATATCCGTTAACACCAATTAGGCTGCTGTTTGTCACTCTGATGGCTTTATCGTGGTTTGGCGGGGATTTTCAGAAGTTTGGACAAGGAGGAAGACAGCCTTCCAGGCTCCTTGACCCACTCTGGTGTGAGGCAGTAAGAGTCACCCAGTGCTATAATTATTCCATACTCTAGTGTCATAGAACTGGGTCGGGGTAGGGACAGTTGCTGAAATATTTTTCACAAACCTTATTCTGAGCAGGGGACTCTGCTAGACCAGAGATTTTATTTGCTGATAAATATTAAATACATCCATAAAGCACTTACCACCTTCTGCTAGGCTTTTCAGAGTAGAACAATAGCAGTCCATGTCTAAATGGGGGTTGAGGTGGGGCCGATTGATCTTTATGACAAGGGGAGAAACCAATTCTAGAATCACGTTCCCATCCCTTCTACTTTTCTCTCCCAAGAGCCCCGTGATGCCACACTCCCTAGAGCATGAACCATCATAATAAAAACAGCTTGAAGGGTAACATGATATCAAGCACCTTGAATTATACCAGGCCATAGGAACCTCTCAGAAAGTCTCGCCTCTCACTATTGCCTATTGAGCTGTGGTTCTCTCTCTCCCTTGCTGTGTGCAGTCTCAGAAGGACCTCAGAACCCCAGTATCCATGTGAGGCACCAAGCGAAAAGTATTGATCTGAAAGTTGACTATATACCATCTGTCCACGTACCCACCCAGCCATCTGCCCATCCACCCACCTACCTACTTGTCTGTGGAATCCATAGTTACCCATCTTATGAAGGAAAAATTACCTTGACAAATCACTACAGATATTCTACGTGTTCTATTTATTAGTACCCCTCAGAAGTTGTAAGCAACCCAGATGCTGTGCACAAATATTAGAGCAACACATTACAAGTATTTATAGTCTCTACTCCATCAACAATAAATTTTAATCCTTAATTTGTCTAAACTTATTCTTCATATTTACATGTGCATATACTTCTCACATGCTAAACACCACATATAAACCACAAGATATACATACAATCAACAAAATGTAAAGAATCCCTTTAAATTGCAACCATTTCCTGGAATGTTCTCCCTCCATCCTAATGAGCATTTTGTGTATCTTGGTTGGAGATCTTGTGTGTTATAAACACAGAGTTGAAGGCTGCTTCTTGCTGTCTGCTACCTGAGTGAAATCCCTGTATTCTGCACTTGATGAGACAGAAGACGGGAACCCTGGTTCCTCATGGGCTCTTTAGGGTGTGAAGAGGAAAGATTCTCTTGTCCTTTCCCATGAGCAGACAGTATGCTCTTGAAATGTCTAGGTGGCAGGGTCTAAGGAGCAGGCCTTCATAGAATGGATCTTCAGGGGCATGTCAGCACTAAACCCCAACACTTTTACATGGGTACTAACATGGCCATGGAGAGGCTGTTGAGGGGACCCACTGAAGGCGATGAAGGGGAACCCTAGCCTCCTTGCCTCTGTGATGATGGATGGAGACTGCTAGAAGAAACTATAAAAGAAGTAAATACCATCCATTTCTGGCTGGCTGTTTGCTTAGGCAGTCTTGGTGAATATCTCTTGGAGGATGATGCCAAAGGTATCAGGATGGCCTCACAGAAGCATCCCACCCAGCAGCACCAGGCAAAACAAACTCATGAAATCTGGACCAGTGGATTTCCCACCAATACTGTAGCCACAGACAGCAGGCTGCATTGTCTCTGTAAGAGGCTTTGGATACAAAATGATCTGATTGTATCTAAATATGTTTAATCCAATTTGACCTTAGTAACATCATCGGGGAAACATTGGTGGATGCTAAAAAGACATGGGAAATGGTCTATTTAAAGAGCCAGCAATTCACTCTCTTTCTCCGAAGATTTTTATTCTCCTTCCATGTTGGGGGGAGTTTATCAACATGGGCTGTTCAGCTGTTTAGGGATTGGTTTGATACTCTTGCGTGCCAGTTTCAACACCAGTGGTGATTTTTTTTTTCCTCTTTCACAGACCCTTAGGTCTGTGTCTCAGCTTTTCCATTTTCCTGCTGTATTTTGTGCTTTTTGGGTATGAGACACAAGGACAATGTTGTGGGCTGCTAAGTGGCCTTAGGTCCCGGTAAGACAGTGCCCAACACACTTCTCTGTTAATCTGTTTTCCCAGGACGGTGAGACCCGCGACTGAGGAAGAAGAGAGGCCCCAGCTCTCACTGAATGACCACCCAGCATGGTGCTGGCTCTACCAAGGATGGTTGTGCTGGTGCCCCGTCCTGGCTGACATTATCCCGGCAGGGTTTTATGGAAAAGGAAAAGGTTACCGGAGGAGGCAGAAAGCCAGAGAGACTAGACTAGGATCTCCTAGAGGGATGCTAACCCCTTCTGAGGAAAGTCTGTAGCCAGTGTCCTAGCCATCTCCTGCTGATCCCTACCTCTTAAAGACACCACTACCCTCTTAGTAGTATCCTGATGGAGACCAAACTTGTATCACATACATCTTTAGGGACACGTTTAAACTGTATTCACACCACAGCTCACCTAAATGCAAAAGGCCAGGGCCTTTCTCAAGTGCATGTCTGTAAACCCCAACATAGCACTGCCCAGACAAGGGCATTGGCAGGCCTGGGGAGAACTGGCCTTGCCTACCCCATCACTCATGTCACCTGAAGTCCTGGCAGACTCCATTCCCACAACTGTCCCACCCGAGGCCTCTGTTCTCTCTACTCACTACTATGTTCCAGATGGTGGCATTTTCCTGAATAGATGTAAATTGAGAGCACAGGAAGTATCAGGATGATCTTTGCTGTTTCCATACTGGGAGCAGCGATATGGGCAAAGAGAGACCATGTCAGTGTGGGACCTCAAACAAGTCATAGCCTCTTTGAACCTCTGTGTCTTCATCTGTCAATAAAGAGAAGTGACAGATGAGTGAGTCCAGGAGCAGCTGGGGACATATGGTAGCCCACAGGTTCCAGGCTTTACCCTTGATCCCTTATCTTTCTTTCTTGTTCTGACTGGCTTCATGTGTCAGGGCCAATGCCACCAAGAGCTTCATGTCCTAACAATGCTGGGCTTGGGAAGGACAGCATCACCTTGAGGAAGCTGTGGTTGGGCTGTCAGGATCCTAGCTCAACCCTGGATGGAGCATTGTCATGGTTGTGGCAAAATTAGACAGACCAAGGGAGGCTGACTCAGATCAGTAGAGACCAGAATCCTCACCACTTGCTGCCTGATGCAGGACAGATGTCCAGAGGGAACCTGGACAGAATGTGTGGCTCAGAAGACTCACTCAAGTGCTGGTCAGCATCAATCTAGAGCAAGCTCTGCCACGGGAACGTGGCTGCTGTGGAGACTTGATGAGTCAGGGCTGAGCGCTGCCCCAAAAGAGATGCTCTGTTTAAGGCAGCTGATGAAGCTGGGCTTAGGCCTGTATAGGACCCTATTTCTATGGGAATTTGCGCGCGCGCACACACACACACACACACACACACACACACACACACACACACACACGATACACACCCCACACATGCCCATATTCACTTGTACACTTGCATACACAAGCACAAATGCACACCATACACACCACCGCTTACACATACTCACACAGGTATTCACACATCCTTACAATGATGCAGCTGCTTCCTCCGGGTTGAACATGACCATTGCCATTTTCAATCACAGAAGCTGAGATCACCAGCCCAAGACTCTGGGGAGACTAATCCTACCCACATGGACCTGTCACAAGCCTTACAAGGCTCACAGGGCTCTCAGGTGTCTTTACTAAATCTCTGTGAAGCTCTTTCCTCCTCCAGATTATATAGGAAACAAGCTAAGGGAAATCTCAGTGGTGACATTGTCCAGGGGATGTCAGAGATATACCTGCTGTGGAGTCACCCACATGCCTGTAAATAACCCCACGGGGTTCAGCAGTTCACCAAGGTGGACTTGAATAGAACCTTTTCTTCATCTTGGTGAATAGAGATTTCTTTACATCTCATGGACCTGGATACATTCACATACTCACACATTCTAACACTTCCAACATGTGGGGCTCACATGGGTGCACACACCCAGCCTTTAGTCCCCTGACTGTACTAGGGTGCTGGGGTGGACTCAGGTCCTCTGTCTGGCTGTTGAGTCCTCCTGAAGCCACCACAAAGAACAAGGTCTGAGCTCTGCGGATTTCACTTAGCTCTGTGGCATAGCACTCACAGTAGGACTGTTGCAGACCCAGGAGGACTGGGCCCTTGGGTAACAATAGAGCAGAGCTCTGGTCCTCAGACCTTCAGGACACAGGAGGAATGGGTCCCTGGTCCAGAGATACCATGTGTCTACAGGAGAGGACTGGCCAACAAGAGCAGGGGGCCCCCACACTCCGGCTTTTGTGGAAACATCAGAAATAATGTCCTTGGCCTCACTCACAACACTCCCACTGGACCTACTGCCCCTCCTGGGCTGGCCCATAGGGACAGCAGCCAGCTGAAATGACTATGCTGAGGGCTTCTAAGCTCTGGCCAGGGTAAGAAAGATCGTGAAGGAAATGCCTCAGATACAACGGTTCCCCAAGTCTTCAGAGCCCGGGCACACTAATGCCACTGAATGTAACTGCCTGCCTGCCTGCTGGAAGGCCCAGGCAGCCCAGGACCTGGGGGGTGCTGGGCCACCCAGGCTTTGAGGCCTGTAAGGCACCTTTCAATCCTCCTCAGCTATTCCACCCCAGCACCACACTCGTGTGTACACACACACATATGCATGTGGTCACTTGTTGCAGAATATTATTTTCAGGCATGTTCCTTTTGTTTCTGTTGCATTTGTTTAACTCTGTGAAGCTGTGTTACTGTGCCTGCTGTCTAAAACACCTGATGGTCTAATAAAGAGCTGAGTGGGCAATAGCAAGGCAGGAGAAAGAATAGGCTGGGCTGGCAGGCAGAGAGGATATATAGAAGGAAAAATCTGAGAGAAAAAAGAAGTACCTAGAGAAGGAGAGAGAAAAGAAGGGGCCAGCCACTCAGCCACCCAGCCAGCCACAGAGTATGAGTGAAAGCAAGATTACAGAAGTAAGAAAAGGAGAAAGCCCAGAGGCAAAAGGTAGATGGGATAATTTAAAGGTTAAGAAAAGCTGGCAAGAAACAAGCCAAGGTAAGGCCAGACATTTATAATGAAAAATAAGCCTCCATGTGGGATTTCTTTGGGAGCTGGGTGGCAGGCCCCCCCAAAAGAGCAAAATCAACCAATAACAGTCACATGACTCTGGCATTGAACCAGAGCTCCAGAAATTCAAATGTCCTCAAGCCTGTTTGGGTTGCTTACTTTCAGGGACTCACAACGTTCTTTTTCCCTTTGTTTCTGGGAATGGAACCCAGGCCTGTAGCATGCTAGGCAAGCCGCCTACCACTGAGCTGCATCCTCAGCACATGAAAGGGCTTGCTTTAGTTTTGGCTTTTGTAACCATCTGTTAGCTCAAGCGCTATACTCTGGAGAAGCTGATTGGGTCTCTCCTGTCTGAGGTTTGTGCCAACCCTACCTTTCCCTTTTCTCTAACAGGGTGCTATCACATAGCCTTTGATACTCTTTCAGGCCACTCCTGTTTCAATCTAATGACAGAATGTTAAATATCTACTTTTAAAAAAATGCAGTTATATCAGCTCCATGCTTAGACCCTGGGTGACTTCTCTCCACAAAAACACACAAGTTCCTACCCAACCTGCCATTTAAACTCACGTCCTCCAACCGGCCTCTTGCTCACTTTATTCTGGCCATAGGAACCACTTTCCCCTTGCCCTTACCTCACCTCACTCACATACAGCACCTTCTCCAGCATTCACAGTGCAGGCCACTGTTCCAGACAGGAACTGCACTTCCCCAGCCCAGGTATCAGCTCAGCTCCTGATGGGTAAACTGAGCCAATGAGAAGGGACTAGTACTCTATGGTGGGCATCTGGAAAGAACTCCCTTACATCTAGCAAAGACAGAACACATGGGGAAGCCTTGTCAAGAGCCAGCCTAGTGTGAAAATGGTCAAAAAGAGGGGAAAGGCAGAAGAGAGATTGAGAGAAATACGTTCTTAAGAGAGAAGTGTGTGTGGTCTGAGTTGTTGTCTATGGCTCCTGTTACCACCGAGGGTTGTGTGGATGCCTGGGGTCTGGTCAGCCACCTGAGACCATGCTGGTGTCCCAGGGCCATGCTGCCACTGGGACCATACCAATCTGGGGACCTGTGCTACCACTGGGGCCATGGTGACATCCAGGCCCCGAGCTGCTGCCTAGGGCCATGTCTGGGTCTGGGTCTCACTGTAGCTGGGGTCTGTGTTGATGTCCATGGCCCATCTTATGTGGTTCTATGGTGTCCATGTGGTCCTATGGTACCATACCCATAGGAATCAATCATACATATTAAAATCCCTGGGTTGTCTTGGGCCAGCCCCTCTCTTCACTGGTTCTGGGATAGCAGTCCCTGCCCCTCACTGGACATTTGTAGCAGAAGAGCTAGCTCTGCCCCTCATGGTACAGATGGCTCCACCCCTCTCCTGAAGGTGGACAATCCCAGTGGCCTGCACTGACAACCTAAACTACCACCCAGACCCACACCCTGGGTTGTCCCACCTGAACATCTACCCCATCTATGAGCTGCAAGAGCACATGACAGGACTGGCTTTGCAGAGTGATAACTGCAGGATCCCCATGACTTGAGGCAACAGCGGGATATCCAAGACGAGTTTTGGTGAGGGTCCAGTGATGATGGTGTGCCAGAGGCCAAAAGCCTTGGACCTGACCAATGACTCGTTGCACTGAACATTTGCAGGTGGGACTGACTGGACAAAGGGGCCTTCTGTGTGACACATCACAACGCCCAATGCAACCGGAATGAAGGAAGAGGTGCTGGAGAGAGGGAAAGACAAGGCAGGAAAGCTGAGGACTGAGGTGGGTTTGTTTTGCTTTGTTTTTAATTATTTGGGGGGATCTTTTGGGGTGAATGCTCCAGGGGTGAGGGCAGGAAATGGGGGGACTGAGAGATGAGCAGAATTGGGGTGCATGCTGTAAAATTTACAAAAAAATTTCAATAAAGAATTATGTTATATAAAAAAAGAGAGAGGGTTGGGGATTTAGCTCAGCGGTAGAGCGCTTGCCTAGCAAGTGCAAGGCCCTGGGTTCGGTCCTCAGCTCCAGAGAGAGAGAGAGAGAGAGAGAGAGAGAGAGAGAGAGAGAGAGAAGTGAAGAGAGAGAGAGAGAGAGAGAGAGAGAGAAGTGAAGAGAGAGAGAGAGAGAGAGAAGTGAAGAGAGAGGAGGAGGGGAGAAGGTGGGGGAGAGGAGGAGGTGAAGGAGAAAGACAGAAAGCGAGAGAGAGGCGAGAGAAAGGGCAGCCTGACGTTGCCGATCTCTTAGCTCCCTATTGCGGAGGGATCAGCTTGATGCTGCCCCTCTTCCAGCCTCTGGATCTCATTACAGTGACTCAGAGCAGCCTTGTCCAGCCAAACATCACTGTCCATTTCTCTCACCAGCTCCCACACTGCATACAATTTACCTGGCCACTTTTAAAAAATAACTTATCACCATCCTATAGGACACTCCTTATTGATCACTTGGTGTTTTTTCCTCTCACTGGTTAGAAATACCCAGAGCCAGATTATTCCATCCTGTCAACACATGTAGCCTACCTATGAAAACACCAATACTTAATAGGTGCTCAATAAAATCTGTTGTTTCTCCCCACGTGCACACAGCTATGAGCAGAGCATTCTGCCCTGTGCCCCGTTTGTTTCCTTGCTAGTCTAGAGGTTTTTTGACAGGTTGATGGAGCCATTAATATTGGTGGAAAATGAATAAAAGTCTTGGCCATGGGGCTGTAAACAGGTTTTAGTATGTGCATCAGTTGACATCAAACTTTCTCAGGCTCTAAGATTCTTATTTCCTTTCATTACCATAGGAATTTCCCAGCCCCGCCCATCTTTGGGAAGATTCTAGAATCCCTCCCATCCTCTAGAGATCTAGTCCTTCCTGGAATTCCTATCTCCTCTAGACATTCAGCCACAGCCAAGAAGATTCTACTGAGACTCAGTCTTGGCTGTCTTCCCCGAGAGGCTAGCGGAGTTCTTCCCTCTCACGCCCTTGTTTGGACTGAGGAGGAGCTTTGGAAACGATCAGAGGTTTGGCTGCAACTTAGGAACAATGCCAGTTGTCAGTTTGGTTCAGGACCAAGACTGCTTTCCCCTCCTTGAGAGTACTGTCATCCCCGGAATGATTGGAGCCATTTATAGATATACTGTGACTTGCTCTGGCTTGGCTTAACTAGCTAGTGGCATGGTCCATTTGCCTCTCTGTCATAGCAAAGTTCCAGAGCCTGGGTATATTTATATGCTACAAGAATTTATCTGTCATGATTCTGGGGAACCTACGATCAGGGTGCTCACATGCCGAGACTATGGAATAATCCTCCTCCATGGTACAAACTGTCTACTCTCCGGAAGGAGGCACAAGAGCGCTCACTTTAGGCCCACCCTTTCTTCCTTCTTCCCTTCTTTAATATAAACATAAATGTTTTAAAATATATATTGTGTGTCTATGTTTGTGTGTTTATATGTGAGCACACATACATGCCACAGTGTGGTTTCTGGAAACAGAACTCAAATTGGCAGGCATCAAGGACCTTGACCCACTGACCCAGTGGGCTCCTCATTCTTATGGCAGGACACTAATCCCACCACCAGGACTTCACCCTTGCGACCTAGTCATACCCCAAAGGCCCCACATCCTAGTTTTGTTTTGTTTTTTCTAGGTATTGTAAGAACTCCAGCTCATGAATTTGGGGGTATGCTGTGGGATAATGTTTTTGTACACTGGTTTAATAAGACTCTGATTGGCCAGTAGCTAGGCAGGAAGTATAGGCAGGAGAAGCAGACAAGGAGAATTCTGAGAAGAGGAAAGTTGAGTTGGGAGATGCCAGCATGCCATCCAGGGAGCAGCATGTAATGGCATACAGGTAAAGCCACAGGACACGTAGCAACATATAGATTAAGATAAATGGGCTGAGTTTAAATGTAAGAGCTAGTCAGTAGTTAGCCTGAGCTAATGGCCAAGCAGTTTTAGTAAATTATAAGCCTCTGTATGTTTACTTGGGTCTGAGCAGCTGTGGACAGGATAGGACACAGAAAAAAAATTCACCTACAAATGGTGCCCAACATGACTACAGGAATACACAAACATTCAATTCAAAATTACCAAATAACACAAAAAATAATATTCTGAGATGAGGCTGGCAGGATTACACACACTTTAAGGATCTTGGTCAAGGTCAGGCATGCTTGTGCACATACTCCCCTGGGATGGAACAGAACCCTCTCCAGGGAGGAAATGGCCAGGCCCACACCTGAAGCATCCCATCCTGGGAGGCAGCAGGAAGTAGCTACAGGAATGGGAGTCCTTCCATAGAGTCCCAGAACCACCATCTTTCAGACCATGTAAATGATTTCTTTCATGATTTTGCCAAGGATTATGTGTTATATGTGCTCAGGGAAGTGGCACAACCGTCAATATTTCTGGAGAAGGTGAGTGTAATGAGGCAGGCATTCCAGAAAAGATTGAGTCAATGATTTTAACGGCAAGAGGCTTTGACTAGTAGCAGACTCAGCTAGAGCTCTAGGTCTCCCCTTCCTGTCCCAGCCAAGAATTACAATGAGACAGATCTGGATTCGATCTTATGGCTAGGCACTTTATCACATCACAGCTGATATGTCCAGAAAGAGATTCCAGGTAATTGTTTGAAGCTGCTATAGAGATCTTTTGTGATAGGGTCTCACGTAGCCCAGGCTAGCCTTGAGCTCACTATGTAGCCAAAAACAACCTTGAACTCCTGATCCTCTTGCTTCTACCCCTCCTTACTAGGATTACAGGTATGTAATTACCACTCTACCCAGTTTTCGTATTGCTAGCGATCAAACCTAGGGCTTCACTCAGGCTTGGCTAATCCCCTGCCAACCGAGCTATGTCCCCAGACCTAGGTGTTCCATTGAGATGTGAAGAACAGAAGGGAAACAAAGCTGAGAACAGCCATTGGATGACCTCAGGTTGCTGGTGAAGTGTCTATAGACCAATGCTCAGGAGGAGGAGCAGATAGCTTTGATCTTGACAATGCTCTCTCCGGTATTCCTGAAGTAGTTGTTCCTGGGAGACCGGGGGCGTGGGCACCTCCTTCTAAGATCCTTCAGTGGCCAACATGCCTCCTGGGCTATGTCAGGTCCACCACAGCTTGGCCCACGCTTTGGCCAGGTGTGATGGCTCATATATACAATGCCAACAAGATGAAACAATAGGATCCTAAGTTGAAGACCAACATGAGCTTCCTCCCACTCAGTGTCTAGGCCATCTAAATGCAGCATACCCAGCACATACACCCCTGTGTATACTGAATCCCATGACTCCTCCACCTCTCTCTGGGCCTCTGTCCTTCTTGTCCTAGACTGACCTCATCGTTGGTTATATAACCACTCCCTCACCAAAACCCTCTTCCTTGTCCCATCCAGCAGGACCCAAATCCCAGAGGACTTCCATAACTTGCCCTCTGTGGTGGTTTGAATATGTATGATCCCCATAGACTCATGTGTTTGAGTGCTTGGCCTATAGGAAGTGGCACTATTAGGAGGTGTGGCCTTGCTGAAGGAAGTGTGTCACTGTGGGGGCGGGCTTTAAGGCCTCTTCTATGCTCAAGCTCTGCCCAGTGTGGCACACAGTCGTCTTCTGAGCTACTCCTGAGCACAAAGGCAGCTGATGGTGTGTCGCACTGGTGGCAATACCTTTCTTTTTCTCCTAAAAAATATGTATTTATATTATTAAGTGATTAACTCCCAACCCAGTCACAGTTTCCCCTCTTCTGCTCCTCTCCCCCTAGTCCTTCCTCTCAGCCTCCCCTCCCCACCCCATCCATTCCTCTCCTCCTTCTTTTTCCAGCCAGCCATGGCATATCAAGTTGCAGTAAGACTAGGTACCTCCTCTTTGGACAAGGCAACCCAGTAGGAGGAAAGGGTGCCCAAAGCAGGTGATAGAGACAGAGACAGCCTCTGCTCCCACTGTTAAGAATCCCCCGAGAAGATCAAGCTACACAATGTACAGTAACCTAGGTGCAGAGGGCCTAGGTCAGTCCCATCCAAGCTCTCTGATTGGAGATTCAGTCTCTGTGAGCTCCTATGAGCCCAGGTTAGTTGATTCTGTGGGTTTCCTGGTGGTGTCCCTGGCCTCTCTGACTCAGCCTGCTTTCTTATAAAATCCAGGACCACCAGCCAGCCAGGGATGGCCCCACCCACAATGGGCTGGACCCTCCCCCATCAGTCACTAATTAAGAAAATGTCACAGCCTGATCTTATGGAGGCATTTTCTCAACTGAAGCTCCCTCTTTTCAGATAACTCTAGTTTGTGTGTCAAGTTGACATTAGACTAGCCAGCACAACTGACCCTTTGCCAACTTGACACACAAACACACAACTAGCAAGCCACACCTTTCCTTTCTTATTAGTCCCCAAGATCTTACATTAAAAGCATAAGTAACTTAAAAGTCCCACAGTCGTTACAAATATGAACACATTAAAATTTCAGTCTCTTTAAAAAAAACCTCAAACCTCTTAAAAGTTAAGTCTTTCAGCTGTGGGCTCCTATAAAAATCGAATTTAAATTAAACACCTTCTCACTTCAAGAGGGAAGAATCAGGGCCCAGTCACAATCTGAACAAAGAAAAATCAAACTCAAACAGTATAAATAATTTAACGTCCAATGTCTGGGATCCACTCACCATCTTCTGGACTCCTCCAAAGGGCTTGGATCACTTCTCCAGCTCCGCCCTCTGCAGCACACACAGCTTGTCTTCTAGGCTCCAGCTGGCTCCACTCCACTGCTGCTGCTGTTCTTGGTAGCCATCCCATGGTACTGGTATCTCCAAAACTGCTGGGGTCTGCTGCTGAAACTGGGCTGCACTTTCACAAAGAACCTCCCCTGTGCTTCCTTCAGGAACTCCAGTCCTGTCTCACAGTGCTGGGCCTCAGCTGTTCTCCATGACCCCTACATGCCTTCAAACTCAGTACCACCTGGGTGATGGTTACACTACCAAGTTCAGCTGCTAGTTAGTGCAAGGCACAACCTTGGTTGCCTCCAGAACACAGCTTCTGAGTTCGGACTCTCAGGAAACACTTCCCAGAAGGTTTCATCTTAATGATACTGGTCTCTTCTTAATTACCACTAATTTTTCAGCTCCAGCAGACCAGCATGGAGTATTTCAGCAAAGCAAAGTTTCCACTTTAGTAGTTCTGGTATCTTGTTAATCACAGCTGATTCTTCAGCCCCAGCTAATCAGAAAAACAGAAAACAGAATGAATATATATATACACATATATATACATACATACATACATACATATGTGTATATATGTATATATATACATACATACATATATATATATTTTTTTTTTTTTTGGTTTTTCAAGACAGGGTTTCTCTGTGTAGTTTTGCACCTTTCCTGGATCTTGCTTTGTAGCCCAGGCTGGCCTCAAACTCACAGAGATCCTCCTGGCTCTGCCTCCCAAGTGCTGGGATCACAGGCGTGCGCCACCGCCGCCCGGCAGAAAAACAGAATATTAACTCAAATTAATAAATGGCCCCAACAGAGTCTTTAAACTTCCCTCTGAAACGTCGCAAGCCAGACTTCCATCTCTGCACTGCTCTCAACATTCTTATCTTTTTGTTTTTCTGAGACAAGTTTTCTCTATGTAACAGCCCTAGCTGTCCTGGAACTCGCTCTGTAGACCAGGATGGCTTTGAACTCACAGAGATCTTCCTGCCTCTGCTTCCTGAGTGCTGGGTTAAAGGCATGAGCCACCACTGTCTGGCCTGCTCTCAATATTTTTATCTTCCAAGCTCCTACAGAACAGCTCACCAAGCACTGAACACTCAATGGGGTGTTTTTATTTGTTTGTTTTATTTTTTTTTTTTGCATGAAGTTCCAGTCCTGATAAAAGCTTTTGAAATGTAATATTTTAATGTATCTGTGAGAATTTCATATGTGTATATTAGGAGTTTTGATTATATCTATCCCCTCCATGCCTCCCATATCCCATGTTACTCTCTTTGCTGTTTCCTCCTCCTCCTTTGATTCAGTGAGTACAATGGGCAAGGGGTCACATGCCGAGGAAAAATGACCCACTCTCTCTTAGCTCCCATCAACTGCTAATAGCTCTTCAGCCAGGGCTGGGGCTTCATGAGCCCCTCCCCAATCCATGCTGGAATGTTAACTGGCTTGAACTTGTGCAGGCTTCCTCAGCCTTAAATTACCTATTATCAACAGGATCAAAGCTTAGCAGAAGCTATGGTCAAAGGATTAGACTGATGAGTGGGACCAATGTGTCATCAAATAGACAACATCATACAATGGGGGAACAGTCATGTAAGAATCAAACATAAATTCTGCAGTTAACAAGAGAAAACATTAATTCAGGCATGGTTGTACATGCCTGCAACCCCAAAATACAGCAGGCTGAAACAAGAGAATCACCGTTGAAGACCAATCTGAGCTATATCTTCAGGCTGTATCAAAGACCAAAGAAGAAACTAAAAAAATCAATTCGCATCATTACATTCAAGAGTGTATTTTAGCAAACGGAGAGACAACACAAAATGCTTTGTGTTTCCCCAATACAAGAAATAAGAGGAAAGGGTCAAGAGAAGCTATCTTCTCAGAAGCGCAGGGGACACCATCAGACGTACAGTGGAAGTCCTAGACGGGGAGGAGGGGAGCAAACAGCAGAAAGGCTTTTGATGAAATACCCCAAACCTCCAAATCTGATGAAAAAGATCAGTCTATACATTTGAGAATCTCAGAAAATGAAGCCGGGGATATCCGCATGTGAGCCTAGCCTAGCCAAGCTGCACAAAGACATAGGTAAGATGGTGATGTTCACAGCAGCATTATTCACAAAACCAAAAGGTAGATACAACCCAAATGCCCAGTTGTGGAGCAGATAAGGAATGTGGACACACCATCCGACAAAACATTACTTGAAGAGAGAGTTCTGAGGCATGCTACATCATCATTGAACCTTGAAGTTATTGTTTTAAGTGAAATACGTTACAAAAAGACAAACAGGAGCCTAGGATGTAGCTCAGTTGGTGGATGTTTACTCAGCATGCAGAAATCTTTGGCTGGGTTTAGTCCCCAGAACCACAGCATAAGCTTGACTTGATAGTGCATGCCTGTAGTCTCAGCACTTGAGAAGTGGAGGCAGGTGGAGGATCAGAAACTCAAGATCATGCTTGGCTACATAGGGAGTTTGAAGTCAGTCTGGGCTAGAGACATTTTATATATATATATATATGTGTATGTGTGTGTGTGTGTGTGTGTGTGTGTGTGTGTGAATATATATGTGTGTATGTATGTATATATATATATTTATATATACACATATGTGTGTGTATTTGTATGTGTGTATATATACATGTGTGTGTATATATATGTGTGTATATATTTGTGTGTGCATATATATATTTGTGTGTGAGTATATATGTCTGTGTGTATGTATTTGTGTATGCATATATGTGTGTACATATATGTATGTTTGTGTGTATTTGTGTGTGTGTATATATATGTATGTATGTGTGTGTGTATATATATGTATGTATGTGTGTGTGTATATATGTGTGTGTGTATATAGGTATGTATTTGTGTGTGTGTGTGTGTGTGTGTGTGTGTGTGTGTATATATATATATATATATATATATATATATATATATATATACATATATGAAGTAAGCAGAATAGTAAAGTGTATGGAAACAAAGAGAAGAATGATGGTTTTCTAGGACTGGAAAGATGAAGAAATTGGAAGTTTCTGTTTAATAGGCCCCAAGTTTCAGATAAGGAAGATGAGAACATTCTAGATGAATGGTTGGAAATAGTTGTACAATGGTGTGAATTTACTCAATGCCATGGAATTAATAGTATAATTAAAAATTTATTAGAATGGGATTGTATAGAAGACATGGGTTAGTGGTTAAAAGTACTGCTTCTCAGCCCTGCACCTCTCCAGGGCAGGACAATAGAGCCAACCCTGTGAGCGCAGGTGAGGATGAGCGAAATTGTGAGCATAGAAAACCTGTCTGGTGATGGCATGGGTAGAGGAGAGCTGCCATCCTCCCCACCCCTCATCCAGCAACATCTAGGGCAGGTGGGAGAGCTGGCCCCATTGTTGTAAGAGCTGGAGAGCTCTTCCTGACCCCTACCATCTGCAACAGGACAGCAGGCCCTGCACCTCTCCCAGGCAGCACAATAGAGCCAACCCTGTTAGCATAGGTGTGGGTGAGCCAGCTCTGAAAATGTGAGCATGAGAGAGCTGTCGCCACTACCCATCTGTCTTGTGGCTGCATGCTCTTGCCCCCAATCAATGTCTGGGGCAGTGGGGAGATCTGGCCCTAGATCATAAGAGTAGAAGAGCCAACCCTGTTAGTACAGGTGTGGGTAAGCCAACCCAGAAGTTGTAAGCACGGGAGAACTGTACCTATTTCACTTCTGGTGGACCAACCCTACAGCTGCCCAGGCCCAGACCCAGAGTTATGACTTGGTCCTTCCCATCATGCACCCCATCTAGGATCTGCTGGAGCACATGAAGGGACCTGACCTGCAGACCCAAAGCTGCAGGATCTCCACAACACAGGGCAACAACGGGATATCCAGGAAGAGGGCCCAGCATCGATAGATAGTGTAGTAGAAACCAGAGGCCTCAAACCAGACCAATGACTCTTTGACATGAACACTTGCAAGTAAAGATGTTCTATGTCACACTGCAGCTTCCATAATGAAATTTAAAGTTTTTCCCTTTTTAAAAAACTTTTTTCTCCTTTTTCTAATTTTGCCTTATTTGGGAGATATGTGAAGGGACGGGGAAATGAATGGGATCAAGATACATGATATAAAAGACACACAGAATAAATAAATTAATTAATTAGTTAAAAAGAATAAAAGTACTGCTTCTCTTCTAGAAGACCCAGATTCAATTTTCAGCACCTACCTGGTGGCTCACAGTGATCTGTAACTCAAACTCAAGGGGATCTGATATTTATATGGCTTCCCTGGGTACCAGGTACACATATGATGTACAGATACACATGAAGATAAAACACCAATATATGTAAAATAACTAAATAAACTGATGGTTTGAAAAAACTAGCCCCCATAAGGAGTGGTCCTATTAGGAAATGTGACCTTGTTAGAGTAGGTGTGATCTTGTTGGAAGAAGTATGGCACTGTGGGGATGGGCTTTGAGGTCTCATATGTGCTCAAGATATCACCCAGTGTCTAAGTTCACTTCCTATTGCCTGTATATGATGTAGAACTCTCAGCTACCTCTCCAGCACCATGTCTGCCTGCATAACACCATACTTCCAGGTGCCATGCTTCCTTCCGTGATGACAATGGACTAAACTGCTGAAACTGTAAGCCACTGACTTTATTAAATGTTTTCCTTTATAAGACTTGCTATGATCATGGTATGTCTTCATAGAAATAGAAACATTAACTAATACATAAACAATATTTTGAAAAATAATTGGAATGATGAATTTTGTGTCACATATCTTTATGACAAAGAGCAAATATTGAGTCTTGAATACAATAAAAATTCATCATATACACTGATTTCTTGACAACTTAGTACCTGACTTCTAATCACAAACCGTATATATCAAAATGCAAAAGGATAATATATATGAATATGGAAGGAAACCCATCAACCAAAAATTCTATACCCAGCAAAACTGTACTTTCAAAACAAATGAGAAATTGAAACATGTCCATTAAAGAAAACTGAACTAGAATTTTGAGTAACAGTGTGCCCCACAAATGAAATAATCTCAATCAAAAATGAGAAAATTCCCAGAGAGCCAGAAGCCACTAGAAGCAACTTCAGAGGAAATAGATTAGACTATTAAAAGATTTTTTTTAAAAAGACTGAATCAATTTATCAAAAGCTGTATCAGAAAGAAAATGCCAAACCAGATGACTTCACTCCTGAATTCTATGAAGCTCTTACAGAATGGATTCCAGTCCTTGGAAACCTCAGGATTAATTTGCCATACATCTGGCATGAAGTTAGTCATGAGGAATCCTCACAACATTTCCCATTTAGTTCCCATAGCCACCCTCTAAGTACAATTGACTGCCATTTTAGAGATGATGAAATAGAAGCTGACAAGTTAACTTCATTATCTCAGTTGACCCCACTAGTAGGCACCGAGTTTGAAGACACAAATCAGTTGAGAAGAATCTGCTAGAAGAGCTGAGGGTCTTGAGTCCTTCCTTCTGACCAGAGAAGAATAGACATAGTGGAAGGTCATGTTGAGATATGACAGAATCAGGGTCTCCGTGCGTCTTCATCAATCAAAATTTGAGACTCAGTCTTGTGCTTGCTAGACGCAAACCCTGGACTTGGTAGGGACAGGGGAAGATAGGCTTGAGAGAGTCTGCAGTAAATCTACTTCTTGTTTTTTCAGGTAGTAAAGATAGACATTCAAAGTTGTCTATCTAGGAAGATTGAGCTTGAAATCTGCAACAAATGGAAGTGTGTCTCAGAGGCACAAAGAAAAAAGTTAATCAGCTTATAACCCATTATAAACCAAGGTACATGCAGTGTAAAGAGGAAGGGAAAAAAATCTCCTATAATTCTGATAGCTGTACATTTTCTGAAAGTCATGCTTTTGAGGTCTATGTTTCTACAAAGACAAACGGAAACAGAGCAGCAACTGGCTATGAGCATGTTCATAGCTGCTTGGATGCTGTGAGCCCAGGCCCATTCTTTTCATGCTCCTATGTGTATCTCCCCAACATCTACAGGAGCCACAGGGCATGGCTACAGGGCAAATCTGTGGTGCTTAATGGATTTCTTTATAATCCTCCCCAAAAGCATGTATTGGTGTTCATCAAACTAAAAGCAAGTAATCTATTCTATATTGATATTTATATTAAAGGTACCACAATGTAGATGATTAAATGATACAAATTTCACAGTGGAAAATTTGTTTTCAGATTTTAATTAGAACCGAAGCAAGCCCATGAATTCTCATTAACCCACATGGATTATCTTGTACCTTATAATGTTAAGAAAGTGCTTTTTCTGTGTCATTCTAAAGGATTCAAGAAAGAAGATAGGAGCATTGAATGGTTTTCTCTCAGAAGGTCCCTGTCTGCAGAGCCTGAGGACAGGCCTGTGCCAGACACAAACACAGCTGCAATCCCCCTCTGAAGGTCATCAGAGATATTCACAAGATGCTGAGGGTGAGACTTCAGAGGGAGCCTTGCTGGATGACCTTAAATTCCCCTAGTACCCTGCTATCCCAGACTATTGCTCCGAAAGAGGCCACACTATGGTGGCTGTGCTCTGGGGGCAGCCAGGGCTCCACACAGAGATTGAACTTGACAGTACTTTGCCGAAAGGGTCCTTTTTTCTGATGCTGAGACCTCAGGCTGTAAGAACTGCTATTTGCTTAGGCAATCTTCAACAGCAATGGGGTTTTCTGACTTGTTCTTTGCTTCTGTCCAAGCCCTTAGAACAGGTACACTTGTGCCAAAACAAGCCAGGCTCCAGCTAATTGAGCATGCACAATTCCCCCAGTTCACCTGAATCACTAGCATTCCTCAGCTGCAGTTCATCCAATGCTCCTGCCCATGGGATGGGGGAGGTGGCTACAGCCTTATCTGGAGTCATAGGCCTGTCCCATGTCCCTATCCTGTAGTAACCTTGGCCTCTGAGCAATACAATGTGTATTTCAGCCTAGGAACAGAGATGGAAGTAGGATTTCTCTCTCTTTATTTTTTTATTTTTATTATTATTACTTTTTTAAATTTTTCTCTAAGCTATCACCAGAAGTCCATAAACAGCCCCTTCATCTAACTGTCCAGAAATCCACAGAAGGAGTCGTGGCATCTGCACCTGCCAGGTGAAGAACCTGAGCAGAGAGGCTAGGCAGCACCTTTTGATCACACAGAGCTGAGTAAGAGAATGAGGGCTCCTGGGGCAGTGGAAGTAGCTCATTGGTAAGATGGTTGTGTGGCAAGCATGAGGACCTGGTTCTAGACCCCACTCCCCACCCCAGCACCCATGTAAAAGCTGCTCATGGCAGTAAGTCTGAAAGTCTAGGGCTGGGCCTCAGAGACGAGCAGATCCCTGGAGCTTGCTGGGTAGCTGATCTAGCATTCTAAAGGAGAACTTGGATCATAAAATAAGATGGAGAGGGAGGAAGACGCCAGATGTGCACACCTATGTGCATACACAGCCGCAGGTGTTCACACACTACACATACACGAACATACACTCACACGCGCACGCACACACGTAATGTAAAAAACAAAAGAATGGAACCCTCTTCTCTCGAGGCCTCAGCAGGTGAGTTTATCCCATCTGTCACCAGAAATGTAAGTCTGGAAGAGTGAACACTCCCATTCCACTGGAGCAGCTCCACAGGGAGGGCTTGGAACTGGTCCTAACAGCGCCCTGAAATCTGATCTCTCGGTCCCCTCACCCCACCTAGGATGCAAATAAACAAGGAAGAAAATATTTCCCCTGGAGTTTGTTGGCTTCCTGTCCCTCCAGACCAAGAGTGTGTGCATAGTTCTCTGCTCCAGACAGTTTTTATAGAAATAAAGGATTTGCTGTGACTCCTTTAGCCAAAGTTAAAATTCCGTTTAAGAATAAAATTGACTTCCTGAAATATATGTATTGGCAGCTGTGGCTACCCAGAGCCTGATCACATTTTACATTTAACATGGCGGTGTTTGCCTTGACAGGCTCTATGCTTTTTCATACATAAATCAACACAGTGATTTTAGAAGAATTCAAATCCATCTTTCATCAGAGCCCCAACTCCAAGCCTGCATCCTGAAGCCAGTGAGGAAGTAACTTCTGAGCTGGTGTCATTTACTGGGGCAAGCGTTATTTACAGCCTTGGACTGTAACACTGCCTGTTGTAAATCCAGACAGGAAATGCCAGGAGGAAAAGCCAGGAATTGGCTTCTGAAAGGAAGCATTCCAATGATAAAATATTTTTTTAAATGTGTATGTGAGTGCGCATGTGTGTGTATGTGTGTGCAGGTACATGTGCATGGCTGGGCAGTGCAAATGTGAGCACCACGTGGGTGTATACCTGTATGTGAGTGCTTTTAGATACATGTGAACTGGCGTGTATAACTAAAAATACTCATACGTGTTTGTGTGCATACATACTTGTGTATATAAGTGTGCATGTGTGCTGTAAGATAGCTGTGCATGTGGTCTCTCACAAGAAGTTTTGTTTTGTTTTACTTTGTTATATCTACTTTCCAGAAGCTTCTAGGGTCTCTGTACCAGCAGCTCAGGCTTGCACACAATGTGCTTCTCTCAGTGGAGCCGGCTGGGACTAGTGGCTGACCAGGTATGTGCCTTTGACAACTAGCGTTTGCTGATCACTTTGCTTCATATATTTTAAGAAATGGGGTCAGCACTCACAGTGCTAAATGTCTCAATCTACACCCTAATTCTCTGGGCACCTTCTTGCCCTCACTTGCAATGCCCACACTGCTGGGAGACTCTGTAGACACTTCTCATTGTACGTTGGTACCACTTATGGAGTGTTGATCATTCCCTTGATGTTTACATGATCTCCTTTCTTGTAGATGTCTGTGTGTGTGGCCAGGTGAGCACACTCCATGGCTTGTAAAGGTCTTCAGGGACATGTGTCAGGGTCTTTCCTCTTCCCCTTTGTGCCAGCCACTTAGAGATGGTGTTCAAGCAGAAGAGAACAGTCCATGTCATCCTTGGCCTGGCTATGCTGAACATGAGCACACTAAGAGCAGGCAGCTAAAGATGAGCCACCAGAGTGGAGGGGAAGGGACCAGTTGAAGGCAGGGGATGAGAGTAGAAAGGGAGATGAGGAACAGGACTGAGGTGGGATGGGATGCCCCTCTCCTGCCTGAGCAGCACCTGTGGGGACTGGCATTTGACTCAGGAAAAGAGGGATGCCCTCATCCCGTCATCAGCCAGCTCCTTCCTTTACCTCCAGGAGAACAGGTTCTTAGTAGAGCACCCTGATCCAGGGAGGAAAGCAAGTCTCAAGTTCTAGTGTGTGGGGCTTATGGAAGCTGCTACAGAAGCCCACAAGTCCACTACTATACCCATTTTCATGGCACAAAGGTAATATTTCAGCTAGATTTTAGTTTTTAAGATCAATGGCCCATAATTTATCCTTACCATAGAGTTAAGTGACTCTTAGCAGCCTTATTTTCTACAACTGGTTGGTTGACTTAAAACAGGGGACTCCAAATCTACTCAGACTCACTATTAAATGTTTCAGACAAACCCAGCAATGCTGAACGGATAGTGTGCTCTGCAGGGGACCATTCCTACAGTGAGGCTAAGAAGGGAGAACAGAGCTAGATGCTGCCGCTCAGCTGCTTCTGTTTGCCTGGCTCCAATGTCAAAACCGCACAAAGAGGTTTTGGGATGCTTCAGAAGTTCCAGGATGCCTTCGTTG
The DNA here is from genome assembly GCF_903995425.1 of Onychomys torridus. Lineage (NCBI taxonomy): Eukaryota > Metazoa > Chordata > Mammalia > Rodentia > Cricetidae > Onychomys > Onychomys torridus. The sequence continues at coordinate 22,555,498 of NC_050465.1, forward strand.
GTCATGTTTCCAACTTGCTTTGAAAGGAAGGTTTGGTCTTTTTCTTTCCAGACTATTTCATCTTTTTCTGAAGTGCTTTTTATCATTTATTTTCCAGCACTAGGGACCAAATCCAAGGCTTTAAGGATGCCGGGCAAGTGCTGTCCCATTGAGCTATGTCCCAGGCCTTTTAACAGTTCATGTGTTAAATTGACTGGGCTAAGGGGTGCACAGGCAGTCTATAAAGTATTTCTAGGTGCATCTCTTAGGGTGCTTCAGAAAATGCCATTTTCAAATCAATGGGTTGATAAATATCTCCTCTCCCCAGTGTGGGTGGAACCTTCAAATCCCTGGAAGGTTCAGTTTGAAAGAAAGGAAGAGGAAACACAATTTATTCTTTCTCTGCCTGAGTCTGGTCATCCATCGTCTTTTGTGTCTGGACACCAGGCTCTTGGATGTCAAGCCTCTGTCTTCGTCTCTGGAACCCACAACAGGAGCCTCCACATTTCACCATCACTTCCCAATCACACAACATCCGCCAGGTCCACCAACCCCCAACTCACCTTCCAAGGCCTCCAAGTTGGCTAGCTTACAGATTGTGAGACTTTTTTGGCCTTTATAATCACATGAGTCAGTTCCCACACTAAATCTCCTCATTTATATCTCCCATTTGATCTTTTTCTCTGGAGAACCCTAACTAGCTCTCCTTTTCTGGGCTTTCATATCTAGATTTTCCCATGGTTTGTTCTTTTCCCTAAATGATACACGCATGAGAGAATGCTGTGAGATCTCAGGTTCCTTCTTTGGACAATTAATCTAGTCTAACGTGAGGGCAGAAACGAAGGCCATTTGTCTGTCTCTCTAGAAAATGGAAGATGTCCCTGTCCCCTTTCCTCCATTGCCACCATCCATACTCATCACATGTTGGACCAGTGGACAAGGCCACATTTTCAGGTGAATTGAACTTGGAGATTTTACTAGGGAATGAGAGCCTTCTATTTTTATGGGCAGAAATGAGGGCACTTGGTCACAGAGCATCCTTTGACCCCTTCACCATCTCACTTCTATACACTTACTTTGAATTGCTGTTACACTAATTGGAAAATAATCTAATCTTGGAAATAAGGCATCATTTCTAAAACATACATTTTTTTCTTACACTTACAATTGGCAGCATTTTTTTCCCTTTCTTAGTGTTATATAAAATAACAGTACATCTTGTAGTCAACAGAGATTTAAGGCTGACAGAACACGCTGTGTTCACTCCTATCATTTATCACACGCCTATCTAAGAATTCATCTGTAAGTCCATGCAGTGGCCTTTACTTGATAAATGAATGTGGAAGAAGTATATAACTTAGAGCAGAAAGTGGCAGTTTCTTACCTGGTGTCACTGCTGTGGGATTTGCAGACACTCCCAGGGGCTCCCCTCAGGGGAGGTGCCAGCAGTGAAGGAAGAAGACAGGCACAGCTGGATCCAGACCTTGGTCATTTGTGTGAGGTCTTCCAATGTATTACTCTCTCCTTGTTTCTCAGGTTTATGTTGGCTACACATTACAATCCTGTGTTTTATTGAAATACTGAAGCGCTTTTATGCATTAAAAATCCTGTCGACCTTAGCATCTTTTTCTCTCTTACTAATCAACTGAAAGCAGCCGCCTGGACGTGAAACACACTGGCTGGGCTCTCGATGGGTTACTCAGCATTGTGATGTCAAAGGGTACTTTTGGATGCAGACTGCTTTGGCCTCCAGGAAAACACACTGAACCAGAGGACAGCAGATGAGGGAAGTAGGTGGTGTGTGGGCCTCACACGAGGGATGGGGACATTTCATCCTTCCCCCTTGCTTCTTTCTATGGTGCAGCTGTGATGGATGGCTCCATACTTGGCTGCCCAGAACCTACCCTCAGTTTTTCTGTTATTTCAATGGTTACCCTTCCTTTTATGTCCAGGAGTCATGTGTCATCACGTAAGAGGTGTTTTGAAATGGACACAGTACCCAGGTTGGCGACCAGGAGACATGTTTACCAGAGAAACATTCTCCCTCTGCACCTGAGAAAGCCGGCAAAAGACAAAGGTTCTTTGGACAGTGTAGTTTAGTGCCAGGAGAGCCCATTATCTTCTAAGGCCACATAAATTTTTGCAGAGTGTCCACAACACACAATCAACTCACCCATCATTTTCATAACAAAAAAAATTTTTTTTCATCTTAGCAAAAGCTAGTTGCTTCAAAGCACCTTTTGGAAAATGTCCTGTTCATCAATTAAGGGATAAAATTGGTCAGTCCTAAGAAATAAGCATCATTGGTACATGCCAAAGACGCAGAGAATCTTCTCTGTCATATTTCAAAAGAAATTCAGAGTGACATCGTGTCCTGAAGTGATATATTAGAATTGAAAGGAATATGACACCTCAATATAAAAATGCAAGAAACTGAAGTAATTTATGAAGTGCTAGCGGCCAGCCTCCCATTGACTCAGGCTGTGTGGGCACCAAATTACTTTGGGTGTTTTGGTGAGAAGCTCCAGTATATTGTGTTATGAAATTCCAGGTACACGGTCCAGCAATAAAAAGTGGCCACTGATTCAACTCCAGGGAAGGGTTTGACACAGCCTGAGCTTGGCATCTGTGCAAAACAGCTGTATTTGAGCTGAATCTGGTCTGGAACCGCTGACAGTTGAGTCCATGCGGATCGGTTGGGGGGCTTGCTTTATTACTTGTAATCTTCACACTCATGTAATAAAGAAATAAAGTAATAGCAACACCCAGTGAATTTAGAAGCCTCACAACTCTCATCTCACCCTTGTGTCCATGCTGGCTTTGCTCTAAGGAACAACAAACAGGTAGTTTACACAAAGACGACCCGGTTGCTCGGAACTTGGACTCAGGCTTCTGACTCTTAAGCCCCTAACCTGATTTACTTAACTTGTCCAGATGCATTGGCTCATGCCTTGGGCTTTACCCAGTGAGACCACCATACCATGTGTGGGTACCCTTGCTTCTATTCTCCACATAGTAGTGTATCATTGTAATCCTCTGCCAAAGTGCCTGAAAGGAAAGTCTGCCTATATATCTAAAGCCAGTAAGATTGCTCCAGTGAGCCCCTCCTCTCTACCTGCCCAGGACCTGCCGTCTCCTGCCTCTGTCCCTGTTTGTCTGCAACTGAGGAGCCCTGCCCTATGCAGACAGACAAAGCTTTGGTCAGCTGCTGACAGCTTCTGGCTCTCTTCTTGGAAGACAGATCTCTACCTGCACCTGTGCCTGCACCAAGTTCCTGCACCTTCATCAAACACATGCACCTGCACCAAGCCCCCTGTACCTGCATCAAACACAAGCACCTGCAGCTGCACGAAGCACCTCAACCTGCATCAAACACATGCACCTGAACCAAGCCCCTGCACCTGCACCAAGCCCCTGCACCTGCACCAAATACATGCACCTGCACCAAGCACCTGTGCCTACACCAAGTGCCTGCACCTACCCCTGCACCAGGCACCTCCACCTGCACCTGCCCCTGAACCAGGCACCTCCACCTGCACCTGCCCAGCTGCTCCTGCTCCTGCCCCTGCATCAAGCACCTGTTCTCTTCCCCAGGCACCAGCTCGGCTTTAATCACAGCCCTAGATTTAGCTCTTCTTATGCCACAGGAAACCATCCCAATTCAAGCCCCAGTTACCCTTGCTTGGGAAGAGACTATACCTACTCGAAACTCCTATGTCAAAATTCTGACACCAATACATCAGAATGTGACTGCATTTGAAGACAGGGACTTTGAAGAAGCATTTGAATTAAACTGAGGTCCCCAATACAATGTAACTGGTGTCATTGTAAGAAGAGAGCAGTGGGCCACGGACACCCCAGGGAAGACTATGGAGAGTGCTAACTGCAAGCTAACATGAGGGACCTGGGAATAAACCTTGTCAGCATCTTACTGGCAGACTCTCAGCCTCCCACGGTGAGATAATAAATCCATTTGCTATTTGAGCTGCCCAGCCTGTGGTGCTTTGTTACAGTAATGGGAGCCTGGATTAATACAACCTCAAAGCCCACTTGGATTCCCAGTCATTTTCCAGACCCCGGGTTCCCCCTCTCAATGCCAGTGCCCTTCTGCAAGATGGCGCTGGCTATTTTCTCATGGCTGTGACAAATCCTTGAGAAGCAGCCTGAGGGGAGACAGCTTACTCACAGTCTGAGGTGTGCATTCCATCACAGCAAGGCAGCGGGAGCAGAGGTGACAGCGTGGCTGTCTGACTGGCTTTCTCCTTTTTAAGCAGTCTGAGACTCAGCTGCTGGGAATTTTGCTGGCAACTCACATTTAGGACACATCCTCCTACCTCGGTTAACCTAACCTAGATAATCCTTCACAGGCATGCCCAGAGGCTTGTTACCAGGACAGTCTAGAGACCGTCAAGTTGCCAATGTTAACCATCAGGATGAACAAGGATGTAAACAGTTTTCCTAAATCATCACATGACCACATCAATCTTCTATAACATTCCAATGTGCCTTTCCCACCTATGTAGGGAGCTGAAAAACTTCCTCCTGACTCTTAGGGCTCTCATCTTGTTACCTCTGCCCCCTGGCCTGGCTCCCTCACCTTCCTGTATGAACTTTCCCTTTAGTTCATGGTCAGTCTCCATCTCAATCACCTAAGCCGCCCCTCAACATCCCCTCAGCATACACTTCAGAACCAAGGCCAGTGGCACATAAAAAACATCTTCCCTTAACTCCTCCTCTAAATTACAGAGAAGACATCATTATTCGCCACATGGGACACATCCCATCTGGCCTAATTTTACAGTTATATATGCTCTGGATATAACTTTAGTCACCTGGAGGGCACAAGTCGATATGTTTGTGTTTCTCTTCAATTTATTTTCATTTGGGGTATCCTTTGTACTTCTCGACAGGATGGTTTATACTTGGCAAGGGATGAGTAACCATCGCCAATAAATTAATAAGAACCCAAGACTGGGTTAAAGTTGGTACCCACTTTTCTGCCTTTCATGGTAATAAAATCGTATTTAGAAGAGTCTCATAAAAACAGGCCTTGAACTTGATATTCTCCAGTGGTCCCTATTGGTTTTCCAGAGCCTTTTGCCCTCTTTATTCATCTATCTCCTGTGTCTTACCTGTGGATTCCTTTGTATTTCTTTCTGGTTATAAAGGAGCATGGGATAGAATATTGCTCACTCTCCTCAAGTTCTCGCTTAATTACTTCTGTAATGTATTCATTGCAATATTTGAAGTAAACAGTTCCTGTGGGACCCCATGATTGAGAGTATTCATTTCATCAAGATTGGGAAAATGGATAGCAAACCACTTTTATTGTATGTGTTATTAAGGAAAGCGTACCGTGCTTTATCACTTTTTATTCAGGGAGAATTTCCTTTTGTTTACTGTATTGTGAATAATCCCCTTGACTTCTCCAATGACTGCAGGAAAGCTAGAGTTTGGCAATGCTGCTGGCTAGACAAATACATCACTGCAAATGGACAAATATCACAAGAGGAGCAGGTCTGGGTTTGGAAGGAGAGCAATTAGCTCTAAGCATGAGGCAGTGTGTCAGGTGTTCCTGAATCTGGGCGACAGATAGGGTTGGCTTAATCCAGACATCTGGGACCCATCCCTGCTGCTATCTACCAAAGATGATCTCTTCTGAATTGAGTTCTATTACTCACTCCAGGAGAGTCTTCCAGGGGTAGCTGTGCAGAATCAGTGTGTGTGTGTGTGTGTGTGTGTGTGTGTGTGTGTGTGTGTGTGTGTGTGTTTATTATGAAGTACTAATCTTCTCTTTAAACTTCCTGCATTATGAGGAATTCCGGTGTGTGGATAACATCTGACTCTTGAGGAGAATTACCATAGTGCACAGTAGGTGTGTGGATCAACAGCAGCCTTTTCCTCTGGAAAACTGCTTTCCTCATCTCCCATTGTTCCTCATGGGGACCATAACCACGGTTCCTGCACATCTGGCTTGCCTGCCTGAGAAATCACCACCCCAGCTCTGCTCCCAGTGACGGGTCAGCACTATGCATGTCAGCACTGTGGACCACTGAGAGGCCGTCCCAGGAGTTCTGTGATCTGAGGATGCACTGAGGAGAGACAGGGGTTCCTTTGGTTCTGTACTTGCTCCTCTTGACATGTACCTGGGCAGGAGTGGTCCAGGCCATGTAGTTATCCTTTGTCTGGATGAGAAGGAAAGAAGCCAGCTCATCAAAGTCTGAAAAATCACAAGGGATGGAGGACTGATGAGAACACATTATGGACATCACTGCCAGCCTTCTCTAAGGCCAGCTCTCCTGCTATTCTCCTATTACAGGAGTGGACTTTCCTTGTTTTATTGAGATGTATCTTATACCCTTGAGCTGAAGATGCAGGGGAAGGTTCAGAAGGTCAGGACACAGACCTGCAGAGAGTATTACTTCCCTTCCCTTTGAAGCTCCTGTGCTTGGCTGTGCCAATGTGAAGACCACATCCATTTAGGTTGATGGGACTCAGAAGTATTCACATGTCCTCAGATTCATGTGAGCTGGGCTTTCAGACGATACAGGGGCTGTGTTTGTGGTTCCAGTGTGTAATTTCTACTCCTCAGACAATTTCCTGACACTGTCAGTCTGTCTTCACATCATAGAGCTCACTGGTGGGCTGTGGGGGGCACCACGATAAAGACTCAGCAAGGGCTTCCTGGAAGTGGGGCTCCTTTCTCCTCCTTACAGCTTGGAAGACCGGCTAGAACCTGTGGTCTGATGAAAGTCCTTTTAATGACAAGGTTGTCACTCTATTCACCCTTTAAACTTCTAGAATAGCTGGACATGTTTATTATTTTACAAGAAAGGCCTTCCTTTTGTCCCCTTTATTAACTGTTCCAAGAATTATATAAGGCCTGCCAAAAGTGTAGTCTGTCTCTACAATGAGGTCAGATGAGGGAACACCACTACCATTCCTCCCCAGCATCCCAGAGACCAAGCAACTAGATTATCTACATGACAAACTACAACAAGGCCAGCAGCATCCCACTAATGCTAATGTCCCATGTATCAATCATACCAGTGCTGTGGATGATTGATTGATAAATAAAATGCTGATTGGCCAGAAGCCAGGCAGGAAGCATAGGGAATTCTGGGAAGTGGAAGGCTGAGGCAGGGAGACTCTTCCAGCTGTCGTGATGAGGAGCAGTATGTAAAGTACTGGTAAGCCGCGAGCCACATGGCAAGATATAGATTAATAGAAATGGGTTCATTTAAGATAGAAGAACTAGATAGCTAGAAGCCTGAGCCATTAGGCCAAACAATTTAAATAATATAAGCATCTGTGTGTTTATTTTATAAGTGGGCTGCAGGACTGCTGGGGCTTGGCCGGACCCGGAGAGAAACTCTCCAGCTGCAAATACCTCCAGCTCCCAGCACTGAGATGTGTCTCCTCAATGTGAGGACCACATCCATTCAGATCTGCCCTGAAGGTTCAGCACGGCCATTTCTCAGAAACCCCAGATCAGATCAGACTGACCTGGGGCTATCCAGACTGCTGCTCCAGCTGGTGACCCTCCTGGGGGCTCTCACAGTGAGGACATCACATGGAGATAAATAATTCAAGAAATCAAAGGCATGCCATACCAATCAAGCACATGTTTAACCTTCTGTGATTTCTAATTTTCTTTATATTTATAAACTCATAGGTAGGCAGAGGTGGCTTGTATCTTTAATCTCAGCATTTGGGAGGCATAGGCAGATGGATCTCTGTGAGTTCAAGGCCAACCTGGTCCACAGAGCTAGTTCCAGGACAGCCAGGGCTACACAAAGAAACCCTGTCTCAACAAACAAACAAATAAATAAATAATAAAAATAAACTTGTGAGTTCATACATACTTAAATACTTAAAACAAATTAAAACTTCTAATGAAAAAATAAAGAGATCCAAATTCATTCATATGCAACTGCAATCCAGGCACTCAGGAAACCACACAAGAGAATCATTAGTTCAAGGCCATTCTGTACTACTTGGTGAGTCTGAGACCAGCCTGGACAATGAGGAAATACAGAATTGAGAGGGGGAACGGGGGAGAGAAGAAGTCAGGTAGGGAGAGAGGAAGAGATCCTTCCTCAAGAGTGGGAGAAAGAGGAGGAAGAAGAGGAGAAGGAGGAGGAAAAGGAGGAGAAGGAAGAAGAGGAGGAGACAACAGCAACAGAAAGAAAAAGAAAGGTTAGGCCACAGAGATAGCTACGTTGTTGAAACCATTTTCTCTGCAAGTGTGAGGACTGGAGTTCAAATCCCCAGCATCCAAAGCCAGACATAGCCTGTGTGGCTATAATTTACTGATGAGGATGAGACAGAACTCCTGAGAGCTAGCTCCTGGCTGAAACTGTGAACTTCTAGTTGAGTGAAAAACCCTGCCTTACTCTGGCCTCTGCATGCAGGCACACATGCGCACACATACACACACACATACACTGCATGCATATATATCACTCACATGCACACAATGCACACTCATACCCATGCACACATATGCATCATACACACACATTCACACTTGCACACATACTCACACATAGATCATTCATTCACACACATCACATACATACACCACTCAGGCACATGTACATATATACACACACGCACACTCACACTCAAGATAGAGAGAAGGGGAGAGAAACAGAAAAACCCATCTATGAGAAGTTTTGTTCAGAATCCCAAAAATGAGGTTCTGTGCCTCCATTGTTGGACAGGCATCCTTAGAAGACAGAACTGACAGGGTCACCTAGTCCATCCCTTCTGAGCATCTTGGGGGAAACATAGGATGGATTCTGAACAGCCAAGTCTTCCTTCTGGGATGAATATGAAATTTCACATTTTACAAAGGATATGAGCCTGTACTTCATGAAAAGGAACTTGGCTGCTGTCAGCTGTGAGGACCTTACACCAGAAACATGCCCCTGGTTCTGGGTTTCAGCCCCTGGCTCATACTAGTAAAACTTGGTAGCAATTTCCCCCCTTCACAGTTATGTGTTATACGGCTACTACAAGGATGTTCTAAATCTGGAGTGTGGTGAAGAGATTAACACTTCTCAGGTCAAACTTAAGTCTGGACATCAAGAAATGTAAACAACACAATTTCCCCAGAGGTTCTGGAAACTTCTCTAGCTAATTAACAGTCGACGATGGGCTAGTGCATTGGATAAAGTGATTATTGGATGGAATGTGCCTTTCTGCCTAGATACCTGCACCTTGATATCCACAGGAAAATATGAAGTCCCTTATATAAAACTGTGTAATGTTTACATATGTCCTAGACCCCCTGTGTGTTTTATGTAAGTTCTGAAATACACATAGTATTAGCTACAATATAAATGCTGTGTGAATGACTGGCTGCCATAGTGTACTGTTGGGGATCATGACAAGCAAGAAGTCTGCCCTAACTCAATACAGAGATCCCATTCTAGGTCTTACTACACAGTAAAAGCTCCAACAAAGAGTGAGATGAATGAGCAGGAAGTGAGGACCATCCCAGGTTGGCTAATGCAGAGAAGAATTGGACAGAGGGATTTCCAGGAGCCTCTGAATCTTAGGGGCCACCATCACAGGGAGGCTCTCTTTCAGTCAGGGTGGCTGCTGAGAAGGGACCTACAGTGGCCACCGCCAAAGGCTCACTGACTCTGCAAGCCCTCAGGAGAGTAGATAAGTCTGCAGACTCATTCACATTCTGCAAGAACACAGCTGTGACATCTAGAGGAAGAATCTGGTGGCTCCAGTCCTCACCTTCTATGCATCCAGGGAGTTCCTGTCACTGACGGAAGTTAGCGTGTAGGCAGAGCTCTCCCGACAAGGCTGATAGTGGATGGAGCCAACAAGCGTGTAACCTGGGACATGTAAGGCAAATCACAAGAGGGGATATATGGCCACAGGACACATGCCAGACCATTCCCACCTCACACATCCCAGCATTCTTCCCTCAGCCATCTCCTCCATCCTGTGCTCCAGCCCCATCTCTGCTGGAATCTGACACACACACCCCCAAGGCAGTACCAAGCTGACCTCAGATCGAATGCCCACTCATTTTTATTTTCTCTCCCCAGGACCTGAGCCTACCAGCTCCTTCCACCTTCACCTGTTTCTGAATAAAGTTACTTGCAGAAGTAAACATCCCAACAAAGGAGAAAGGATGCTTACGTGCCAGTGTATTCGATTTTATAACAGAAATACTACTAATGGGCGCCCTTGAGGGTGGAGTAGCTACTTCAGAAATCCATTTCTCCAGTGCCTCATTCATCTCTATTTTGAACAAAAGACACACAAGAACATCCTGCCCTGCCGTTCTCCCTTGCATCTGATTTCTATAGAAAGTGAAATCGCGGTAAGAACGCAGAAGGACACAGGGTCATCGGTGGCTACGAAGAGATGGGCTGAGAACAGCTTACGAGCATCTTCCTGCGAAGAGAGGAAGTTAGTCCTGCCACAAGTGGGACTTCTCATGAAGTTTTATGCCACCCTGGAGAAAAAGGAGAGGAAATGAGTCAACTGGCTCCTCGCTGCCCTCCTGGAGGGGGCCCCACGGAGGAGGCCGGACACTTTTGTTTCAGTGACTCATCTATCTGTTGGGGTGAGGAGCCGCGCTGAGGAGACGGTGACTCAGCTATATTCTGTGCTCCAAACCTATCTTCTGCACCAGGCCCTGTAAAGCCAGGGTGGATGGGGCTCAGGCCACATTCTCCTGGGGCTTCCAGCTTCTCTGGGAGTTCCACCAATGCAACACCTAAGGAGCCCGAGGGGAGGAGCTGGTCTCAACCCCCAGAGCCTATAGGTCTTGGGCTGCTCTGCCGCAGTGGTGACTTGACCCCTTTGCATTTTAGTTGATTTTCTTCTCTCTTTCACTGCTCAGTTTAAAGCTTTATCCATAGTTTAGTTTCCTGTCTGTCTGTCTGTACTGTTTGGGTTCTGTTGAGACAAGATTTCACAGAGCACCGGCTCACTACAGACTCACTGTTGTTGAGGATGGCCTTGATCTCCTGACCCTGCTGCCTCCCACCTGCTGGGATTGCAGGGCCACACGCCTGGCTTAGCTTACAGTTCGTGTGTGTGTGTGTGTGTGTGTGTGTGTGTGTGTCTGTGTGTATGTATGTCTGTGTGTGTGTGTCTGAGTATAATCGTATGTGTGCATGTGTATGTGTCCTATGTGTGTGTGGGAGCCAGAAGTCAACCTTCAGTTTTCTGTCACTGTCCCTCAGTCACTGTCCTCCCTCTCTGTGGAGACAGAGTCTCTCTTTCGACCTGAAGCTCACAGATCCCCTAAACTGTCCGCCTGTGAACACCTGAAATATGTCTGTTTCTTCTTCCTAGCTCTGGGATTATAAAACTGCCACCACGATTGGCTTTTTAAACGTGTACTGGGGACTGACCTCAAATCTTTCTTCCTGCTAGCACACACAGCAGGCACTTTCAGGCTGAACCACTGTCCCTTCTCAGGATACAATCTTCCCAGCACCTTCTCTCTGTCCAGATGGAGGGAAGAGAGCCTGCTGGTCAGCTGGGCGCTGGCTCACACCTCACACCGAGAACTCAGGCAAGTGTGGGAGGCTCTGTGTCTCTGCTAGATGAGCTAATGAACAAACAAATAAGCATGCCAGCGTTCCCTAAGCTGTTTACCCCTGCTGATGTTCTGTGTGTACTCTGCAGGAGGGAACAGAGGAGCTGTCAGCAGTGAGGCAGCAATGGGCCTCAAGCCCACAGCCTGGTCACCTAGATGCCCACCTAACACTCTGGGATGTTTATGTGCTCTACCCAATAGCCCCACTTGCCCCAGACAGGGCAGCAAATAGTCTCTGCACCCCAGGGTGAGCATGCCCTTATGTCTGAAGAAGCCACTCAGTACCACCAGGAGGGACAGCATCTCTGCGGGTGAATACAGCATTTCCGTTGTTTCTGCCACGCTTACACTCTAGAGTCCGCAACTCAGGCGAATCTCAAAACCCTGCTCTTGGAAACAAAGTAGCTGGGGGAGAAGTCTGGCTTCCTATTACCCAGTTGAAGTCACACAGTAGGAAGCAAACGAACCTGATTAAAGAAAATGGAGTACATTTCTGCCTTGGCAGAGAAAAAAAAACATATAAATAAATTTTTAAATGCGCTTGAGAGTGGCCTTTGTTTTGGGTGGCTTCAGGAGCCGGACTCCTGAAGTTAGAGCGCCACCTGCCGTCCTATTACAAAACGGACTGTTGCAAGTGTTTGGACAGATGCCCACAGAGCCACAGTTTTAGACACAAAGGTCTGTGATGATGAGACAGAAAGGCACATGTATGTGACGGTCTGAATCACTTGGCTGACTCTAGACAGGGGGATTTCCCAGGAGTCTGGAATGACTCCAGGGGAGGCACGGCCTTACGCAGCCACAGGCCGCTCCGAGAGGCAGATCTGAAGGGTGCCACACTTTCTAGCAGGACCCTTGGAGGCTGAAACTGGAACTGAGCAGCTAATGTGTGGAAATAAGCAATTATGGCTGCATTATTGGATACAAAAAGCTTCCAGAAACTTTTCTCCATGGAATCGCTGACTCACAGGAGTGTTAATCTTTGAATTCTATGCTTTGTGGACGACTCATAAGGAGCTTTGTGCGTGGGTAAATTTGCTCTCTCACGCACGTCGCTTTAGGGCACTGGAGAGAATAAAGTCTACGGAAAGATAGCATGTCTGTATTGGCGATGCAAGCATCATTTGTTCACGCTCTGCCTGAGCAGAGGCAAACACCTTTCTCTCCCATCCCTAAGGAGAACAAAGCTTTTCTTGGCAAAATTTAAGCACAAGATTAACATACAGATATCCAGAAAAGAAAAAGAAGGCTGAGAGAACGGCTCTGTTGGTAAAGGACCTGAGTGTAAGTCCCATATAAAAAGGCAATCGTGGTAATGCAGGCTTGTAATCCCAGCGCTGGGGAAACAGAGGAGGGTAGATCCTCGGGCACCTTGGCCAGTCAGCCTAGCTTACTTGGCAAGTATTAGTGCAATGAGAGACCTGCCTTAGAGAGAGAGAGAGAGAGAGAGAGAGAGAGAGAGAGAGAGAGAGAGAGAGAGAGAGAGAGGCAGGAAGGATGGCTCAGTAAGAAGACCCAGGGGTTTGATTTCCAGCACTCACCTGACAGTTCACAACTATATGTAACATGTAACTCCAATTCCAGGGGATCCAATGCCCTCTTCTGGGCATCCCTCCAGTATCAGGCACAACTGTGATGCAGAGACATACATGCAGGCAAAACACCCAAATACATGGAATAATAAAACAATAATGATAACAACAGGCAGCATCTGATTGCCATAAGCACACACAAGCATCCATGTGCACTGCACACATATACCAGCACATGATAAAAGAAAACACAGATTTACATGTGTTACTTCAAAGAGCAAAGCATGTCCGGTTAAATTCCCCATTCCCCAAGACCAATTTAGGGTGTATATGTGTGAAGGCTATATCCCACATGATAGAGCTAGAGATGAAAATCCAAAGAGAGGACCAATTAATGAGGGCCAATTCAGAGATCCCAGGAACCAGAGGAGACAGAGTTTGCCTCAGAATGTGTGCTCCTCATAGCTGACCTCAGATAGCTGCTTGGTGGTCTCATGTCTTTCTTCCTCTGCCAATTCATGCCCTCAACCCTCTGGCCCTCAGTTCCTCAGCCCAGAAAGTGTGAGGAAGAACACACTACAGCCACAGGGCTCCTTGCAAAGCCAGAACCCTCAATAATCGAGATATGGTGGCAGGATACATGGTCTCCAACATAATCAACCCTTCTGCTTTTTCCAAGTTTTTACTGTTTCCATTTACTTCCTGTAAAATTTTTGTCACACCTTAGTGGTGGATGTGTGACTCATCACTTGTTCTATTCCCAGTAAAGTCCCCTATGGTGGCCTCATGGATGCATGGCACCTCTCTACCCACCACATAATCCCTCTCAACCCTATTGACTGGCACATGAGCAGAATTGAATGGTCTTTGCAGGGAGACGCCTAAAGACCCTGGGTGCTTCTGAGTCTCTTGTGATTGAATTATGCTCAGTGAAATTTTGATGTCAAGGATATTTCCTCGCACGGTATTTTCCTAAGCAGAATATCTGCATGGCTAAACATGACATTAGTTGACTCACGGTCAAGCCTGCACATCCACATCGTTTATCATAAGAGTAAATGAAATCCAATTTGTTTCTATGCATTTCACTTGGTGAAAACTGAAGCCTTCTGGGAAAGAGAAACACTTTAGGACCTTAAGGTAACTCTCTGAGTTCATTAGAGGATATCAAAGCACATCAGTGATGCTAGCTATCTTCATGATATGAATTACATGGACTGAGCATCATTATACCCCAAACTTTCCTCAAGATCAGCATCATGAGAGAGAAAAAAACAAGTAAGCTGTGGTCCTGGCTTTCTTGGAATACTTCGTTGAACAATTACTAGCTTATTGGTTTAAATAATAAATCTCCTTTCTAAATGAAAAGGAAAAGTTGCTCCTCTGTAATCCTCTCTCCAGAGTTTGTCTACACCATGAATCCAGATTCATCTTTCATCATCAGTAAACTCTATCTGAAATAACACATAGTGTTTATAAAGCAATGGAATGCCACAGACACCTGTAAACACATCACCGAAAGTGCATTCCCTTCCCTGTTGGTTTTCTGTCTTTCCCAGAGAGTGAAAGGTGTGAAAAGGGCAGCTTGCCTGCATTCTTCCCCTGAGGCCTCAGGAAAGAGAATCATAACATAAGCATGCAATGATTATGTTGACTCAGGAGTGGTATTGAACAAACCTACTATTTTATTTTTTAATATTTTTCCTATTTTTTGCATTCTAAGAAAAGTTGGATGGTCCTGGTTCATGAAAAATGATTATTGAAATTTAGAGAGCATCTTAATTACTATGCATGATACATTTATAAAAATGAAACATTTTGTAAGCCATGTCTATCTTCCTAATTCATTCTTTTTCTACTAAATTGGGTGTCTCACATTATTAAACATATCCCTTAGGCAACCACCTTCTACTCTGTAGTCATCCCAGGCTTTCCACAATGAGATGTATAAACTTCAGAAGTCATTAATTGTAACAGATTGGTGCCGGGGCAGTTACGTTAACTGATTACCATGCCACTATTATCAGAGTGCCAGACAAGAGCCAGCATTTTGAATATGTTGATTTTACCTATCCAAAAAGCAAGATTGTTCGGCTGGAAACTTCAGCTCACCTCTGCTTGATCTGGAAAGCCCCATTCCTCTCTCTACAAACCCCACCCTCTCAGAAAATTTCCAACAAAGAAAAGGCACCAGAAAGCCCAGTTCTGCATTCTTGGTGGCTGTGGCAGCTCCTCCCCTGAAGTTGCCAGTAGCCCACGACCCCATGTGGGGAACACATCATCACTCCTCACCTACGGGATATATAAGATCCCTGGTTTAGTTCAGCACGTGACTTCTCTGGCCCCAATTTCTGGGGCTGGAGGACTCACCTGAGAGTTGATTTGCTCAAATAAACCTGTTCTTTTGCTTTTTAAATTCGACTTGATCTGGCTTGCTGTGTGAGTGAAGAAACCTATTATCCCGTTACAGAAAACCTATTAAAGATAAATATTATTCTCATTTTGAAGATAAAGACCCATACCTTAGGCCAGCTTGTTAATAAAACTTGACCCTCAATAAGTGATCCTCAGTAAGTTCCAAATCCAAACTCAGCCATGTCACACATGTGCACACTCTTTATTACATAAGATAGTATCTAACAAAACATGTTATCTTTTCTCAAATAAAACAGATCTCAAAGAATCTTATCTAAATAAGTCAGTACGATTTTTTAATCTATAAATGTATCATTTCTTCCATTAGTTGGTTATTTTGAGATTAACTCATGACTCTGAATAAGTAGGCAGAGCAGGCTGCAGAAGGTAAGGGATGCTGGGTGCTATAACATCATGGGCATGATGAGATCACAGGTGCTGACTTTGGGGTGATATGAGTTTGGGGTATCAGTAGGATGCAATGAGTTCAGGGATGCTGACATAAGGGTCTATGAGTTTAGGGCGATCTGCCTTTAGGAGTACAATGAGTTCAGATATTCGTGTCAAGGATATAATGAGACCAGAGGTGCTAACAGTCAGTTCAAAGTGCTATGACTTAGGGGTACAATAGGCTAAACTGTTATGATATCAGAGCACTGACTTGGGGTGCTATGAACTTGGGTACTGACTTGAGAGGTCTGCAAGCTCAGGGATACTGTGAACTTGTGGAGAAGAGGTCAGTGAGCTCTAGCTGTTGTGAGCTCAGGACAGGGCCACATTAAGACATTTATGAGCTCAGGTATTTCTGCCCTTGGTCCCTGCTTCCTACATAAAATGTCAACAGTGACATAGCCCAACTATGTCGGTATAGAGATCCTGGAACGCAGGCTGGGTTCATGACTGATTTCATATTCTTTCTTTTTATTTTTTAATTATTGGTGGGTTTTGTTGTTGTTGTTTTGTTTTGTTTTGTTTTATTGTTTTTGAGACAAGTTCTCACTGCAAAGCCTGGAACTGGCCTTGAACTTAGAATCCTGCCTCACTCTTCCCAGAGCTGGGATTATAGGTGTAAAATTACAAGTTAATTTACATTTACCTTTCAAAACTATGGCAGTGTGTCTGCTGTGCCTAATGTGCAAGTCAGCACTGGATGGAGGTCACACAAATGTGGCTTTCCTGTCTCCTGAACTCTCACAATCAGAAGTTTTTCATCTAAACCCTTCACCCATGAGAGTAAATATCTTTGGAAGAATTAACCTTGATTTAGTACCTTCTGTGGAATTTGTACAGACAAGCTAGCTAAGACCCACGTCTGTGGCCTCTGGTGAAGAGGGGGAAGGCAGGGTAGAGGATGAGCTGGGGGCAGGGACTGTTCTGGCCATACAACCCTTGGGGAAGATGCCACCATCCTTGACCTCTGACTCCCAAGTTTCTATGTGCTCACCTGGCCTGCACTCCTCTTCAGTTGGTGTTGTTCTATTTGTTTTTTTCTGCATAGAACAGCAGTAGATTTTCTCATAGAAATCAATGCATCTTGCCCAACTCCATTCAGTATTTCTTCTAGGACATATGTACACACATGCCAACACATGTGTTAAGTTAGACTTAGAGTGGATATATAGACTACATGTCTTCCTTTACCCTGATAAATTAACCACTTTGGCGCTTTGCTACAGTGATCTTTCAAGGTTTTGCTTTTTCAACTTGAGGTGTACTACAGAGATTAGTGTGTGTGTGTGTGTGTGTGTGTGTGTGTGTGTGTGTGTGTGAGAGAGAGAGAGAGAGAGAGAGAGAGAGAGAGAGAGAGAGAGAGAGAGAGAAGGGAGAGAAAGAGTGTTGCTGGATCCTTAATAGCTTCTTCAGGAGAGGGGGTGAGAAGGTACAGTGTCAACAAAACAGACACTGAGAGTCAGTTGAAGGCAAAGAGCAGACTGGTTTATTCAATAACAGGGAAGGCCTATATACCCTCCTCCCAGCACCCAGGCTGCATCCGAATCTGGTGGCTTTGCATGGTCACCCCTCATTGGCTGGGCATGATCAGGAACTCTGGCAGCACCTGTTGCTAGGCCCTCAGGCAGACTCCAGGTTGGCTTATAAGGAAATACGTTATGTGCATGACTTGGCAAATGGTTTCAGCCAATTCCTGGGCCCTATGGGCCTGTCCTACTGCATAGGAGAAGGAACATCACTTGCAGAAGTGAGTTACTTTTTTCTTCAGTTGGGTCCTGGGGACTGAACTCAAGTTGTCAGGCTTGGTAGCAAGTACCTTTACACGCTGAGCCATCCTATCAGCCCAACAAACAAATTTTATTTATTTTTCATTATTTATTTATTATTCATTAATCATTTTGGTGTTCTGGTTTTTGTGCACAAAGTTTACCTTCATGTATCTGTCAGGTACAAAGCATTACCATGTTCTAGTACCATGTAGAATGTTTAAGTCAAACTAATTTCCACATTGATCACCACTGATATTTAATATGTTTATGACCACAGCATTTAAAGTTGACTTTCCTCACAAGATCTCAATGTACTGTACTCAATTATTACATCTAACATGATGTATCTATGATAGCAAAGAAGGAAAATATACTGATGTCTCTAAAAACAAATCCTGCTGAGAAGCCAACAAGGGACCTAAGACATAGTTGTCTGAGGAAGACAGACAAGTGGCCTTCAGACACTAAGACATTCCCAGCATCACTAATCTTTGGGGAGATGCAAATTAAAACAATAATGAGCTACTACCACACACCTGCTAGGATGGCTATTATCAAAAAGACACGAGATAACAAGCAAGGGTGGGAATGTGGAGGAAAAGGAAATTCTGCACACTTCTGGAGTGAGTGTTAATTAGCCAAGCTACAGGAGTCCTCACAAAACCACAAATAGAGTGACTTCTGGGTATTTACTTCATCTGGCTCTGGCATCTGTGATACTCTGGGTTCATTCTAATCTCTGGACCTTTGTAGGGTATATTTTCTGACCAATTACCTATTGGGATTTCATTTTCCTGATCCTAGCAGTTCATAAATATTACAATGATATATTATGACAGTAATATCTCATTTTAGTGACTACCTTCCAGTCGGACACTTGATTCTTTCTTTCGGCTCAGAGAAGTAGCACTTCCCCAAGCCCCACCCTGTCTTTGACTGATATGGCAGTCAAAATGCCAGTTTCACTGGTTTAGCCCCCTTCCTGGGGATCAGCATTAATCTCTCTCTCCCCCCCCCCCTCTCTCTCTCTCTCTCCTTTGACCATGTGTGCTGAGTGTTCATTAGATGCCATGGACTGTATTAAATTCTCACACATATCAGTTCCTGTTCCCTCACCTCAGCTGTCTGAGGCAGTAGCATTGTCTGTGTTCTTCGGATGAAAGATTCTGCCAAGTTCACACCTGCCATGGGTGTTGAGCTCCCCTGAAACTCGGGCCCTGGCACGTGCAAGCTGTGCATGTGCTCTCCCGTTCTGTCCATAGTACCTCTGTCCACCTTTCGCACAGGATTGCCGATCTTCTCTCTCTGTTTAAGAACACATCTCGAGGTTGTCTCTCCAGCTGGCAACCAGGCTTTCCCGGGTGTCCTTTCTGCTCTCCACAGTATCCAGGGAAATTGGTTCAGCAACAGAGGCTTCATTTCCTCTTCTTCTCCTTCTTCCTATCTCCCTTCCCTTTATGCACCACACTGGTTCCCGGCCAGTCCGTTCTCCCTCTGACATCCTACTCCTGTTTCAACAGACATCGAAATGTGTCCATTCCACTAATACTAAATGCTTTTCTAAAAATGTTTTAGAGATCTTTAAAGAAAAATATCAGTTTAATTGAAGTGTTAGGATGAAGGTCACTGATCGTAACTAGTCTGTTAGCAGTTTTTGAAAGGCTCCCCTTTATTCCAGTTCACGTGTCTAAAGGTGCAAAATTATTTTCAGTGCAATTGTGTATCCTTGTCCAGGGTCTGGCCCTGGGGCACTCTGAGAGCAGGCATGTGGACCTCTTCCCCACTCAGAAGTGTCCAAATTGGCTATGTCCTTGCTGAATTGCACAAGGAGCTTTTCCAAGACTGATCATCTGACCTTTGACCCTTGGTTTACTCTGAGAACCCCGAAAGCACCAGTCTTCAGCCTGCACTGCTACCAGGGACCTCTCTAGATCCTGCTCCCCCTAATTGTGCCTTATTTGAGGGTCTTTAGCCTCCAGAATACAGCATTATTCTTTAGATACCCCAGCAGTATCCAACTAGATCTGATACCAAAAGTATTTGTAAGCAAGCATATGAGGAAAACAAAATTGTACTGTGCAACAAGAAAAGCCAAGGCATGACAAGTTCTGGCTTTGACAAGTTCTGGCTCTGACAGTGTCCAAGTTTCTGAACCAGGACAGCAGCCAGGAGGAATTATGCTGTAGTTATTGAATGTTCCCCAAAGATTAAAGCTTTGGTCATCAGGGCCTGTAAGAGGTAGGACATTGTGAACAGTCCTTAGGTTCTTAGGGGCAGGGCTGTGAGTGGGATCAGGGGGTTTCTGGTCTCTTCCTCCTCTTCACTCCCTGGTTTGTGACTTGTGAGATATTGTTCCATCATGTACTCCCAACAGGATGTGCTACATCACCTGAGGCACAAAGGTATGGGTCCATCTAAGCTACCACACTGAGACAAAGAAACCCATTCTCCTTATGTTAATCATATCGTGCATTTTCTTATATTGCTGGATACCTAGCCAATGCCAGAGATGCAGATAAGCTCAGCCTGTTCCTGAGGTCCAACTGGGGCTACTACAACCTTCACTGTGGGTACATGCCCACTGTCATTTTTGGAAACCCTTCTTTTGCTCTGGCCAGAGCCTGACTGTTGGTTCTGGTTTGCCGGGTTGCAGACATAGTCCTTTTTTTATAAACTGGCAGTTATTTGTCTTGGGAGTCTTGGAGAACCACAGCTGAAGCTGCTGGCTGCTGACCTTTAAGTGAGAAGTCCTCTGCATTTCCCCTTCTCCCAATAAAACATCACTGAGTCACTTGCTAACGCCAAGAGACCTGAATTAAGCTTTAGTGTATAATCAATAGGCAGATGGAAGGGAATTATGATGTCATTGGAGTGACTATGGCACTGTAGGGAAGCTGAAGTACAGTCTAGAATATGACCAAACGTCCATGTGTGCTAGGCTCGGTGGCTCCGGAGGTAGTATTGGGAGGTAATAGAATCTTCAAATGACAGGGTCTGTTGCAATTGTTCTTAGGTTGCTAGAGAATTCCCTGGACCAGGTTTGGGGGCACCCTGACTCTTCCTTCCTTCTTTTGTTTCCAGGCCCTGGAATAAGGAGATTGTTCTGGGCTAGTTGCTGCCTCCTTAATGGGTTGCCACAAGCTTCGCAGTAGCTGGGTTGACCTACCATGGGCTAGAACTTCCGACACTCCAACCCAAGCACCGGCTTTCATATCTGTCGCATTAACACAAAGAGATGGACACACAGAGGCTAACCCTGGCCAGTCCACAGTCAGGACACCACTTTGTACAGACCTTCTGGTGAGTCACAAAGCTGTGGCTCCCTCGTTCTCAACTCAGAATGGAGAGCATCTAGTCCGCGTAGAGACTCCAGGGCCTACAGCACCAGAAACAAGCATAATCCCAGAGATATGTGTCCCACTGAAAGCCTTCCCCCCAATGTCCCCACTGAAAGTCCTCCCCCCAATGTCCCCACTGAAAGTCCTCCCCCCAATGTCCCCACTGAAAGCCTTCCCCTCAATGTGCCCACTGAAAGGCTTCCCCTCAATGTGCCCACTGAAAGGCTTCCCCTCAATGTGCCCACTGAAAGGCTTCCCCCCAATGTGCCCACTGAAAGGCTTCCCCTCAATGTCCCCACTGAAAGGCTTCCCCTCAATGTCCCCACTAAAAGGTTTCCCCACCAATGTCTCCACTGAAAGTCCTCCCTACCAATGCCCCACTGGGACCCCTGGGCAGGCTTGCACTGTACTAAATCTGGTGAACAGTTTCTAATCAAACCAACCATTTCTGAAGATTCCCTCTGTTTCATATGCCTGCTCATCACCTGAGGAGAGGGTTCCAGGCTGCAGCGACTGCATTTGTGCTGTTTCAACAACCAAACAAAGCCTCTCCACCGCCGAGAGAGAGCCAGAGGAAAGATAAATGTTACTTTGGAATCATTAGGGTCTTTACCAGTTCCACACACTCTTATCAAAGGTTCTGGGTGAAAGACCCCCGGAGAGGTCTCCCTTCAGGAGAGACCCCCGGCTCAATGAGCACGCAGCGACCACCGATCAGATGCAACAGCACGAGGTTTATTCAAACACAGGTACCTGGGGCAACAAAGCCTCTTGGAAGACCAGCGCGCCTCTGGGTTGGTGGGATGGGTTTTTATAGCAAGAAGCGCGGGAAAGCATTAGTCAAAGGGTTCTGATTGGATAGTTTAAACAAGGCGCGAATGGTTACAAAGCTCTGATTGGACAATTCAAGTGGGGCACGAATAGTCAAAGGGTTCTGATTGGATAGTTTAAACAAGGCGCGAATGGGTCTGATTGGACAATTCAAGTGAGGCGCGAATATATAAGCATAAATCAAATGGGGCGTGGATTCAGGCTCAGGGCGGTTTGTGGGTTTCCTTGGTAACCAGATATGTGTGTCGACTCAACCCCTATCTAGAATTCCAGCTGCTCTGGTTGCCTTCTAGCTGAATTCCTTTGTTCCCCTACGTGCCTCACAAGCTAGGGGGTTTGCACAACAGGGCAATGCTTATCGGCTATCTGGGCTGTGGTGGGGCCATTCTATTTCCTGGAACTGTCTTTTGTTCCCTTATAAGCCTTGCAAACATAGCATTCCTATAGGTGTGCCGGGGGGGTCTTTCATTCCCCCATTTTCTTTTTAACTAAATGGAATCTTTCATTTACTGAGGTGCATAAAGGTGAGGGGCCAGGGGTGGTGGCTCAGTCTCTGACTGATGGAGTCGTTGATATTGTTGAGTTAGTACCAGAGTCTGAACCATCGAAATTCTCTCCTTGATAAATTGAATGAGCCTGTTTAAAATGCAAGGGCCAAACATCAAAATAAGCACAAGGACCCGTAGGGGGCCCATGATGGTCGATATGAGGGTGGTGAGCCATGGGGACCTGCGGAACCATCCCTCGAACCATCCTTGTTGTTCCTCAAAATATCTCTGTCTCTGCTTCAACCGCTCTCTGAGTTTCGCCATGCTATCTCTGACCAAACCTGTATGATCAGCATAGAAACAGCATTCTTCCTTTAGAGCGGCACATAGTCCCCCCTCCTGCAGAAACAGGATGTCCAGTCCCCTACGATTCTGGAGTACTACCTCAGAGAGAGAGGTTAGGGACTTTTCTAAGGCACTTATAGATTCCTCCAGAGCCTGTATATCCTGGTTCATGGCGGCTTGGAGCTGTAGGACGTGTTGAGTTTCAACTAGGGCAGTTGTTCCTGTTCCTATCCCAGCCGCAACTCCCCCCATAGTGAGACCTCCTAACATAAGGGCTAAGGTCAGGGACACAGGTTCCCTCTTGGTTCGGGCGGGTCCCATCTCAAATTGAGCATAAATATCTTCAGGCTCATGATAGGTTATCCTGGGAAACAGTTCTATTAATACACAAAAGCTGGATTCATTGCCTTGTAGTATTGTCCAGGATGCACAGTGGGTGAGTCCTGTGTCGCATGCCCAGTAAGTTCCATTAGGACCAATGGAATATCCGGTTCCCGAGGTCACAGTGGTATTACAGAGGCCACGATGGGATGCGGGGGGATTCCCCAGGCATAATCCCTGTCCAGATACTTCTGACAGAGTCAGCTTATGTTGGGTCTCTCCCAGGCATCGAGTGGGGGGGTTGTCCAGCTGGGAGTGCGGGCCCTGTACTGCTACCCCTTCATAATAGGGAGGGAGAGAGAGTAAACATAGCCAACATTCCTGAGTTCGGTTAGGCTGGGTGGCATTTAGTGTGGAATAGGCTCCTTGTAGTAGACCAATGAGTCAATCCCCTGTCCCTAGGCAGGTCCTGGCGGGGGCCGCAGTTGTTGGGGCTGCAGTTATGTTGGGAACATTCATATTGGGTGACATAGTGGGAGTGGGGAGTTGCTTACCCTGTCCTGTCTGGGACGGGGGTTTCTGATCTGAGAAGACCGAGTTGGGGCCAACTGACAGGGGGGTGGTTTCTGCCTTGAGCTGAATTTTGAAGGTCAGGCCTTTGTTAAACCCTGTCATATAAAACCTGAGTCCCCAAGTATGCCCGGACTGCCATCCTCTATCCTCCTTGCCCTTTTCAGTGAAAGAGATAACAATGGGTAAGGGGACAGTTCCCTCAGTGCTGACCGTACATTTGTCGGGGCTGGAATAATTTTTGGACACCGTTATCAAGTCCCAACTAGAGCTGGGCTTCCAATAGGCCCCGCCGGTGGTCTCACATCCCCATTGTTTGCAGAAGAATTCCTCATATCCCCCACATCTACGGGCCTCATTCCGGTTGCGGCCATCACGGGGACAGACATAAAAGTCATAAGTGGACAAGGAACAACGGGTGTCTGCATTGATACATCCAGGTCCCCTCTGTGGGAGATGGCCTCGTCCTCCCCCAGGTCTGATTGACCGGGCCGTGCGAACCGGGAAGTCAGAGTGACTCAAATGAGCAATGTCCCAAGCGTCCAGGCCCGCTACCAGCTGACAAATATCGGGAGTTAGGGGTGGCCACCAGGTGTGGGGGGCATGGTTAGCTGTGGTTGACCATATGGTCTCCCCGGTTTGGGATATAACTTGCCAAATGAGCTTTTTAACCTGGTGAGGGGGCCCTGACCCCAGGGTTGGGAGAGGGGTAAGAGTAAGGAGGAGAATCAGGTACGAGAGAGTCTTATCTTCAGTGGATTTTGAGTGCGCTGTACCTTCCATGTGGACTCCTTGGCGCTGGTCGGGTCAATCTCCTTAGCAGCCTTCACGTGGGAGGCGTGGACCCAGGCAGCAATCCCGTCGACCTTGAGAGCGGTTGGTGTGGTCAGCAGGACGGTGTATGGTCCCTTCCACCGTGGTTCCAAATTCTTGGTCTGGTGTCGCCGAACCCAGACGGAGTCCCCGATCTGGAAGGGATGAGGGACTATTGGGTGGTCCAGTTGCTCTCGGTAGGCTGCTGCCAGAGGTTTCCAAACTTCCTTCTGTACCAGCTGGAGGGCCTGGAGGTGTGCCTCTAAGGTAGGGCTGGTAGCGAAGGACGAAATGTCAGGATGAAGGAAATTCACAATAGGTGGGGGGGCCCCATATATAATTTCAAAGGGAGTCAAACCAAGGGGTCCGGGGGTATTCCGGGCCCGGTAAAGGGCTAAGGGGAGTAGGAGCACCCAGTCTCTAGAGCCAGTTGCAAGCGTTAATTTGGTTAAAGTCTCCTTAATGGTTCTATTAGCTCGTTCTACCTGTCCTGAGCTCTGGGGCCGGTATGCACAATGAAGCTTCCAATCAATCCCCAGCAATCTGGCCACCCTCTGACTTACCTGGGAGACGAAGGCAGGCCCATTATCGGACCCCATTACCTGGGGCATCCCATATCTGGGAAAAATGTCCTCCAACAGCTTTTTGGCCACGACGTTGGCTGTTTCCTTCTTGGTGGGGAATGCTTCCATCCATCCAGAAAAGGTGTCCACAAAAACCAGGAGGTAACGGTAGCCATAGAGTCCGGGCTTTACCTCTGTGAAATCTATTTCCCAATGGGTCCCAGGGCGATGGCCCCTTAGGCGGGTTCCCTTGCCTAAGTGGGCCTTTCCGGGGTTCACTTGGGTGCATGCTGGACAGCTAGAGGTCACTTGCTGGAGTATTTGGTCCTGGTTCAGTAGTATAGCCCCAGAAGTCTCGTCGGCCAGTAGGGCCTTCATTTTGCCCTTGCTTAGATGGGTCAGTGCATGAAGGAACTTGAGCATGTATTGGGTATGGGAAGTAGGCATGACTAGTTTGTCTTCTTTTGTATAAGCCTGCTTCTCAGAGTCCCATTCCGCCCCCATTTTCTTTGCTAGCTCATGGTCCTCAGGGCTGTAGGGCATAGGGCCTCTGCTAGGCGGCGGGTGACCCTGCAGGAGCATCAGCTGCCCTTCCTTGGGTGGTTGGGAGGCTGCGGCTCGGGCGGTTAGGTCAGCCAGCCTGTTTCCCCGAGCCATTGCTGTGTTCCCCTTTTGATGCCCTGGACAGTGCATTATACTGAGCTGCCGTGGGAGGAATAGTGCTTGTAGGAGATCCAGAATCTCCTTTTTATTTTTGATTTCTTTACCTTCTGAAGTCAGGAGGCCCCTCCGTCTGTAGATTTCTCCATGCACATGAGCAGTGGCGAAGGCATATCTGCTGTCAGTATAGACTGTGAGTCTCTTACCTTCTGCCATCCAGAGGGCCTGGGCGAGTGCGATCAGCTCCGCTCTCTGGGCCGATGTTCCAGCCGGCAACGGCGAGGCCCAGACCACCTCTGACTCAGTGGTGACAGCTGCTCCTGCTCTTCTCGTCCCTTCCTCGAGGAAGCTGCTCCCGTCCGTGAACCAGACATAGTCTGAGTCCTTTAATGGTTGATCGGTCAGGTCTGGACGGGTGCCGTGCGCTTCCGCCAGGATCTGGAGGCAATCATGCTCCCCCGAGGAGGCAGGCAGGGGTAGTAGGGTGGCCGGATTGAGGGAGACTGTGGGGCCGAAGGTCACTCGGTCGGTATCTAGCAGCAAGGTCTGATAATGAGTCATTCTGGAGTTGGAGAGCCATCTGTCTGGGGGCTGCCGGACTAAGGCTTCCACCGCATGGGAGGATAGCACAGTCATTGGCTGGCCCAGAGTCAGTTTACCCGCATCCTTGAGCAGGACTGCAATAGCGGCCACCATGCGTAAGCAAGGGGGCCATCCAGTGGCTACCGGGTCCAATTTCTTGGATAGATAGGCCACCGGCCTCCTCCAGGGCCCCAGTTTTTGCACTAATACCCCTTTAGCAAAACCTGAGTTCTCATCCACGAATAGTTCGAAGGGCTTAGTTAGATCTGGTAGGCCCAGGGCTGGTGACTCGAGCAATGCTCTCTTAATTTGTTGGAAGGCCTGTTGATGTTTTTCCTCCCATCGGAACATAATTCCCGGCTTAGTGAGAGGATACAGGGGGGCAGCCAGTTCAGCAAACCCAGGAATCCAGAGGCGGCAGTAGCCGGCCGTGCCCAAAAATTCTCGGACTTGCCGAGGGCCCTTGGGAGGGGGGATTGAGACAATTGCCTCTTTTCTGGCCTCGGTCAGCCATCTTCGCCCTCCCTCCAGGGTGTAGCCCAAATAGATAACTTTGTTTTGGCATATCTGGGCCTTTTTGGCCGAGGCCCTGTAGCCCTTCTCCCCAAGCCTGGTCAGCAGAGCCTGAGTTCCTTCCAAGCATTCGGTCCGGCTCCTGGCGGCCAAGAGGAGGTCATCTACGTACTGAAGCAGAGTCAAGGTTGGGTGCTCTACCCGGAATCCAGCTAGATCTGCATGGAGGGCCTCATCAAAGAGTGTTGGGCTATTCTTGAACCCTTGAGGGAGCCGGGTCCAGGTCAGCTGTCCTGAAAGCCCGATTTCTGGGTCCCTCCATTCAAAAGCAAACAGTAGCTGGCTCTGAGGATGCAGTCTCAAGCAAAAGAAAGCATCTTTTAGATCCAGCACCGTATACCACGTATGGGTCGGTGGGAGGGTGCTGAGGAGGTTGTAAGGGTTAGGTACTGTGGGGTGTATGTCTTCTACCCGCTTATTGACCTCCCTTAAGTCCTGGACCAGTCTGAATTCCCCCGTGCCTGGTTTCTTGACGGGTAAGAGGGGAGTATTCCAGGGAGATCGGCAGGGTTTGAGCACTCCCTGGTCTATTAGCCGCCGGATGTGGGGTTTAATCCCCTCCTGCGCTTCCCGAGACATGGGGTACTGTCTGATTAAGATTGGGGCTGCGGAGGCCTTCAATGAAATGACGAGGGGCGGCTGGTCGTGCGCGAGCCCCAAGCCTCCTGTTTCTGCCCATGCCTGTGGAAACCTGTCTAGCCAGTCCTGCATCTCACCCGGTGGTTCTTTCGGGGGCTCAGGCTCGAAAAGGCGGTATTCTTCTTCCAGATTTAGGGCGAGGACTTGTAAAGGGGTTCCTCCAGGCCCCGTGACCGTGGGTCCTCTTTCATCAAAGTAAATCTGTGCTTTTAATTTGGTCAGTAGGTCCCGGCCCAGCAACGGGTGAGGGCAGTCGGGTATATGTAGGAAGGAATGGGTTACTTGCCCCGACGCCAACTGGACTTTTCTTTCAGTCGTCCACCGGTATCTCCTACTACCGGTGGCCCCCTGGACCAAAGCGGAACGGTCACTGAGGGGGCCTCCAGTATGGGTCAGGACCGAATGTTGGGCCCCCGTATCAACTAGGAAGGTTATGGGTTGCCCCCCGATCTTGAGGGTTATCCGAGGCTCAGGGGGGGCTCCTGGCCTGGACCCCCCTAGTCTTCCAGATTAAGGAGGTCCACAGCCTTGGGTCTGGGTCGTTGGGGTCCCTGTGGTCTCTGTGGGCATTCCCGAGCCCAATGTCCTTTTCCCTTGCAGTATTCACACTGGTCCTTCTCCAAGGGGGGTCGCCTTCGTTCTCCCATCCTAACTCCCTCTCTGTCCTGGCCCTGTAACACTACGGCGGCCAGTGTCTTGATCTCCTTGTGTCGTCTCTTGTCCCTCTCATCCTGCTTCTGCCACATCCTCTCCTCCCTTTCCTCCGGGGTTTCCCTCTTGTTAAATACTTTCTCTGCCTCCTTCAGCAGATCCGAAAGATTCAGTGTCGACAGTCCTTCTAACCTCTGTAACTTAGTCCTGATATCTGGGCTCGACTGGTAGATAAATGACAGGATAACTCCTGGCGCCTGCCCTGGGTCCTCTGGATCATAGGGGGTGTACATTCTATAAGCCTCTTTTAGCCTTTCTAAAAATGCGGCCGGCGTCTCCTCCTTTCCCTGGATGGTGCTTCTTACCTGGGCCAAATTAGTAGGCCGCCTAGCAGCGGCACGGAGACCCGCTAAGAGCAACTGGCGATAGAGACGTAGGTGTCCCCTACCTTCATCGGTGGTATAATCCCAATTCGGGCGCGTGAGGGGGAAGGCTATGTCAATGAGATTGGGGAGCTGGGTAGGTCTCCCATCTTCGCCGGGGACCTGCTTCCGTGCTTCCAGGAACACCCGCTGCTTCTCCTCCACAGTCAGGAGGGTCTGCAAAAGCTGTTGGCAGTCATCCCAGGTTGGCCGATGGGTCACTAGAATAGACTCAATCAAGTTGGTTAACGCCACGGGATCTTTGGAAAACGGGGGGTTAAATTGTTTCCAGTTATAGAGATCAGAGGCCGAGAATGGCCAGTACTGGAGATGGCGGCCGGGCCCTTCTCTGAGGGGAAAGGCCTTGGATCCCAGGGGGGTGTCATCCCGGCAGGCCCGAAGGCGACCGGCGATGGGTGAGGGAACCGGAGTCCCCCCTGTGTCCCCACCAGTTGCCATCCTCTCAGGGGCTTCTGTCCCTCCGATGGCCGGCGCCCCTGTTTCCGGTCCCGTGGCTGGCGCGGCCAGTGCCGTGCAATAAGGTGGCGGCTCAGCTGTTAGGAGGTCAATGAGGGGAGAGTCTAGGTCGTGGGGGAGGACGGAAGGCTTGAGAGCCTCTTTGCGGGGAAGTATAGGGTATAAAGAGGAGGAAGAAATCGCAGGAGGTGCGGAGGGCGGGGGAGAAGCCAAAGGGGTTGTAGAGGGATCTAGGAGGAAGGGCTTGACCCATGGAAATGGGTTTTCTACCAGGGATCTCCAGATGGCTATGTAGGGGACCTGGTCCGGATGCCCGTGGGGTTTGGGGGCAAAAATCTTCCCTTCAACCTGTGAAATCAAAGAGAGGTTAAAGGAGCCCTCTCGGGGCCAGCCGACACCCATCATAACCCATTCGGCCTCGCAGAGAGTGGTCCATTTATTCTTTTTGATGATGACTCCTTCATTGTTGCCACGGCCTTTTACGTCCGACCAGCGGTCGAGAGTGAGGCTCAGGGGCGTAGCGACGGTTTGTCCCATTCTGGTGTCTAGATAAAGAAGAATTAGGCAGCAAACAAGAAACAGACAAACAACAGACATTACAACAAATCGCGCTGCGCGGCTTTGGCGCAAAACCAAAAGCAAGAACTCGGTCGGGGATTGGGAGGGTTTGCGCCCTCCGTCCCCTGCCAACACCACGTATCCCTCGGATACCTGGGAGGCCCCGAAAAACCGTGCCCCAAAGGGGACTTCAGACTCCCGTGGAACGTCTTCCAGGGTTGGTGAGCGAAGTCCGGGCTCGTCAGCCCCTTCAGCCTCACCCCGATACAGAACACTAGGGGAGATACCCTAGTGCGGGACTCAGGCGGCCCGGCCTCACGACAAGTCTGCCTGCCTCCTCTCCCGGCACTACAATCAGGCGGCCCGGCCTCACGGCAGACCTTGCCCGCCTCCTTTCCTGGTCCCTCCGGACGCTGCGCAGGAACAGAGCTCAAACATAGAAACAGGCAGCACAGAGACAAAACGGACACAGGACGGCTCGAGCTTAAACATAAATACCGAGGCCGGCTGGCTTACCTCCTGATAGTGGGTTGGTGGTCCATGAGTAGAGGGTCTCTGCCTCCTGGCTGGCTCGCCAAATGAAAGACCCCCGGAGAGGTCTCCCTTCAGGAGAGACCCCCGGCTCAATGAGCACGCAGCGACCACCGATCAGATGCAACAGCACGAGGTTTATTCAAACACAGGTACCTGGGGCAACAAAGCCTCTCGGAAGACCAGCGCGCCTCTGGGTTGGTGGGATGGGTTTTTATAGCAAGAAGCGCGGGAAAGCATTAGTCAAAGGGTTCTGATTGGATAGTTTAAACAAGGCGCGAATGGTTCTGATTGGACAATTCAAGTGAGGCGCGAATATATAAGCATAAATCAAATGGGGCGTGGATTCAGGCTCAGGGCGGTTTGTGGGTTTCCTTGGTAACCAGATATGTGTGTCGACTCAACCCCTATCTAGAATTCCAGCTGCTCTGGTTGCCTTCTAGCTGAATTCCTTTGTTCCCCTACGTGCCTCACAAGCTAGGGGGTTTGCACAACAGGGCAATGCTTATCGGCTATCTGGGCTGTGGTGGGGCCATTCTATTTCCTGGAACTGTCTTTTGTTCCCTTATAAGCCTTGCAAACATAGCATTCCTATAGGGGTGCCGGGGGGGTCTTTCATTGGTACTTAAAGCCAAACAATATGGTGTCTGCCTGGACCCGAGCCGCTGCCTTGCCATCCCTTGAGGCCGTGAGGCTAGACTTCCCATTTCCCATGCTGTATCCACAGAACAGTTCTGTCTGCTAGGTATGGGGTAGCAGCTCTGCCTTACAGTCATGGAACATTCCTAAATACTTTCCAAAGTACTAACTCAAAATCCAAAATGGCAGCCAGGTAGCACTAATTGTCAACTTGACACCTCCCACAGTCACCCGAAGGGAGCCTTGATTGAGTAACTGCGTTTATCGGTTTGTCATGGTGACATGTCTGTGAGGTATGGTCTTATTAGTTGACTGTAAGCAATGCCATTTTACTATCCAGGCAGTCCTGAGCCTCATAAGAAAGCTAACTACTACGAGCAAGCCAGAGAGGGAGCCAGCAAGTCGTGATGCCCACCCCCCCCCCCCATGATTTATGCTTCAAGTTCCTGCCCTGACTCCCCTCAGTGATAGGCTATAACTTGTAAGCTGAAAGAAGCCCCACTTGCCTAAGTTGCTTTGGGTCAGAATGTTTATCATTAGCAACAAAATGAAACTAGAGTGATCAGGTTCCCACTGCCGGGGCTTATGGACTTGGATTGTTGACCCTCTTGAGACTCAGACAGTCTCCAGGAAGAGTACACCTATCCCAGGATGAGGTGTATGTGTGTTTGTGTGTGTGTGTGGGGGGGGGGGGTTGATAGAAGTCCTAGCCACTCCCCACCATGACCGTGCATGCACTGGCAAGATGATTAGTGTCCCCCCCCCCTTAGTAATTTGCAAGCAGTGTGATCACATGATCGATGCGCAAGCATGGTGTAGCTAGGTAAGTCCATATGCGCATGTGCAAGGGGAACCTATAAAAATAGCGGGTCCCACATACTCCTCCCTCTCTCTTCCTGCAAGATCTTTCAATAGGTCTTCGTACCCCCCTTCTGTTCCCTTTCCCTAATAAACTCTTACAGTGGGTTTTGTTGTACCTCATGGTAAACAGTGCTGCTTAATGAATAACATTGCACAGCTTAATAAATAACAGGAATGGGGGTGGGGGATACTTAGCTCTGATATTTGCTCCTAACAAGTTAGACGATAATTTTCAGCCTCCAATTCCTCATCCGTAAGTTCAGGTGACTGACACTTCAGTGAAGGAATGCACATAACACGCCCAGCCACTCTGCACAGAATGAAATGCCTGGCATAGCTCATTTTGCCTGTTTGGCTTTGATATAGGGGCTGGACCTCCAGGTCCCACCAAATGGCCAAGTGGTAGAATTATGGTAAGTCACATTCCATCCTCTGCCCTGAAGCACTTCTAGCAGAAAAAGAACCATCAAAGATCACCTTCAAAGGAAGGCCCTCAGTCGTCTAGTCCTCGGGCTGGGGATACAGCTCAGCTGATAATGAGCTTGCTGTACAAACATGAGGGCCTGAGTTCAGTTTCCTAGAACCCATGTTTATAAAGCTGGGTGTGGAAAGGCGGTGGTGGAGCATACCTTTAATCCCAACACTCACACGGGAGGCAGAGGCAGAGGCAGAGGCAGGTGGATCTCTGTGAGTTCAAGGCCAATCTGTTCTACAGAGTGGAGTTCTGGAACAGCCAGGGCTGCATAGAGAAACCCTGTCTCAATAAAATAAAATTAAAAAAAAAAACCAGAAGGAAAAGAAAAGGAAAAAATAAAAGAAAGCTGGGCACGGTGGCATGCAGGAGACCTACAATCCTAGTGCTGAGTTTGCAGAGGTAGGAGGATCCCCGGAGCTGGCTGGCCAGTCTAGCTGAATTGAAGAGCTCTTACTTGTCTCAAAAAGTAAGGTGAGGTGTGATTAAGGAAGACACTCAAGGTCAACTTCTAACCTCCACATTCACACACACACACACACACACACACACACACACACACACACACACACACAGGAAGCCAGCCTCTGCTGTACCATTTGTGGTTTCCCTGGTCCATGCAGATTTCTGTATGCTGTGTTGTTTAGGGAATTATAGCATGAAAAAGTGGAGTTCAGTACACACACAGTTTCTTTTTAATCAGTTCTATAAAATCATGGGCTTGCTGTGACATGTGACATTTTCAATCATGTGTAGCATTTTTTGTTTGTTTGCTTTTTAATCTTATCCATTCCCTAGTTACCTTCTCTTTTTCCCAGTTTCCCATGCAGGGATGATTGAGTCTGTGGGTACAAAACTCAAGGGTACAGAGGTTAGGGTTATCCCTGCAGAGGTTCCCATCGCCTACATCTGGTTGCTTACAACTTCCTCTAAATCCAGTTCCAGGGCATCCAATGCCCTCTTCCAGGCTCCAAGGATACTGAATTGGAGTGGCAATCATTTACACAGACATAACCACATAAATAAAAATAACAAAAATAAATATTAAAAAAGAAACCCCCCCAAAACAGGTGAAAGTTAATGAGCTCTAATTTTTCCCATGCGCTGATATTTTGATTAAATATCAGATTGAACAAACTAACAAGAAACCCATAGACACAGAAGGCCCACTCTATTTCAGACATGTTTTCCTTTGGGGCCTCTGATGGTGTTCTACTAATTTTTGCATACTAGTTGGAAGAGATCAATATAGAAAGGGGAAGCCATGAAGAAGATGGAGAGGAGAGAATAAGGTCTCCAAGGAACACAGAGTGGGGGCCAAGGCCACTACAGGAGGTGAGGGTCAGGCAAAGAGGGGACTGGAGAAGCCAGGCCTGAGCATTAGGGAAGCAGGAACCATGCCTTCTTTCCCAAAGGAGTGTTCCTGTTTCAGGTAATGAGCCAGGGAGAGAAGCTAAGCATCAGAAATAAAAATATTTCAGAAGCCCACATCAGAGCTCTCTTATGGTTCTTGTTTCCAGGATGCCTGGTCTACAGGCTTAAGACAAAAGAGAAAAACAAATTTGCAAACAGAAAGCATGGTGACTAAGCAACTCAACACCTGTGGAGGTACTTACTGTCCAGCTGGCTCAGCCCACCATGCCTGGCTTTCCCAGAAGCCCTGGGGCAGGTCAGCGGCTTGCCATCATCCGCTGTTGCCGAGGAGCTCTTCAAAACAGCTGTTTCCAACAGCCCTACTAAATAGGATAATGTAGCTCCACTCAGATGCCGGTCTGGTGCAAACAGTTCAGAATTCAGTCTGTAAAATCAATAGCCTTTGGCCTCTGACTGCTCCAATGAGCTCTGGTCATCCTGCCAACACAGCAGTTGATTAGTCCCCAGCCCTGATTAGCCACTTGGCCACCACCCCAAGCTGTCTGCTTGGCATCCTCTCCTTTTATCAACAAGAGATACTAGACAGAACCCTTGAATATCCAGGCACAGAGGGACATGCTCTTTGGGTCTGGCTAATTAGATGAGTTTTGTAACCTAAACACATAATCCCAAATCTGCCCACCGCTCAAAAGCCTTAAGCAAGGAATTGCTTATGCCAAGAACTAGACCTGTCAACCTCCCATAGCCTCTAGATTTTTTTTTTAATTGGGAAGGGAGTCACGTGCAGTGACCTAGGGGAGAGTGGGGCTGGAAGGTGGGGTAGAAGCATCTAGCAGCACTCCTAGCAGGTACAGGAGCCATACTCCTGCATGTCACATACAGACCATCTGGCCCTTCAGTGAGTTTGGGATTGGACTGAGGAAGGATTCAGAAGCTGGGGAGAGGAATGGCACACAGCCATGACTGGCATTGTCTCCTCAGGCCCAGGTGATACTGGTAAATTGTAGAATAAAACTAAGGCCGAAGTGATACCAACGTCTTAATATGCAAATTACCTTTAAGCAGTTTCTTCTAGACCTGACTGCTCTATTTTGCACGGCACTGGGAAACCCAAAACCAGCTTCCTATTTCTTTTGGCTTTTATGCCATTAATTAGAAACTCTAAAGTTGACAAAGTCTGAACACGTCTATGCTTTGTAACAAGTGACATGTTGCCAGGCTGGGGCACGTCTACTGTATGTCTCTACAGCTCATAGAGGATGCAAGGCAGGAGGTGGGCAGGGGCCATTTACCTCTTGGACTTGAAGGGAAATGGGTAGAGAGAGGGGAGGGGAGGGGAAGAGAGGGGAGGGGAAGGAGAAGAGGGGGGGAAGAGCAGGGGAGGGGAGGGGAGAGCAGGGGAGGGGAGG
The DNA here is from genome assembly GCF_903995425.1 of Onychomys torridus. Taxonomy (NCBI): domain Eukaryota; kingdom Metazoa; phylum Chordata; class Mammalia; order Rodentia; family Cricetidae; genus Onychomys; species Onychomys torridus. The sequence continues at coordinate 22,590,341 of NC_050465.1, forward strand.
GAAGGGGAGGGGAGGGGAGGGGGAATTTGTAGGTGTCCTTAAATCCACTTCTTGTTAAAGGCCAACCGAGGATTATATCTACCCCTGGGAGGAGCAAGATGAAGCCTACCTTTCTCCATTAGAGGATGCCCTGATTTAAAGAGCAGCCTTCCAGCATGTTCCAGCACTCAGCTGTCTCATCAGGGAGTCCTTTAGATTAACAAATGAGAACATTCCCACATCACTGGAGGGATTATTACATGGTGTTAAATATTTCATTTACCTGACATCACCCTCCTGACTCACTGCTATAATTTATTAAACTGGCCTCCCACAGAAACCATTTGGTAGTTTCTCACTGTGGGGCTCGGCTCGCCTTTCAAGGTCCTTTTCTGCCGACTCAGAAAATGCTCATTTTCTTTTGCCGCTTCTGTCTGGCTCCTCTCCCACACCTGACATGTGGGAGGTGATGTCCTGTTAGTGGGCAGGCTGAGCTGTAGGGTGGTTTGTGTGAATGTGCCCCTGCCCCCAAGGGTAGGCATGTCAAAGTCATGGTCACAGAGGGGACATGGTGGCGTTTTTTAGGTGGGAAGATTTAGATCACTGAGGGCATGACAGTGGAGAGGACTGTAGGATTCTCCACCCTTCCTTCCTTGCCCTGGTCCTTGGCTCACAAGGTTAGATATTTGCTGCCATGGTGCAAATTTCCTGCATACATAAGGGCTGTAGGGACTCAATGGACAGAGGTCAGAGGTCAGTCTGGTAGTGACAATCTGGGCAAAGATACTGGGGCTCAAGAAATGATTTGCTAAGTTTGTGGTACCTTTTTGAGTTAAGAAGGTACTGGGGAAGCCTCAGCAAGCTGCCTCAGAACCAAGAACCTTCTCCACATCTCTTGTTTCTCTTCCTCACGGGCAGAGGTTGACTTGCTTTGGTGCCATCTTTTGTTTTCTGCTGGATGGAATCTTTTCCATAGAAAATGCAATTCCCTTCAGCTCGCTCCCAATGCTTCTCATCAAACAATCAGGAAAGCGTCCACAGAAAAGAAGGCTGGAAGCTGAGGGTCCTCACCACCCCCAGGTAGCCCTTTCCTATTGTCCTGATGGCAACTCTTGAAGGCAGACTTGACCTATGTAAGGTTCTCTTTGATTTGGGTGAATTTCCACATGCTACCTTTAATTCCTCAGGACCCCAGAGGAATTTTGTCCCAATCTGTTGTCTGTTCTCTGGGTTCACTCATAATCTCCTAAAAATCATTTACTTCTCCAAATGGCCCATACTTCCTAATGTCGTCCCCCATCCCTCCCCCTCCCCCTGCCCCGCCTGCTTTTATGAAGAAGAATATACAAGTTACCAGGTCTTGGGTCCTGGGCAATTGCTGTTCTACAATGGCCTTTTCAGTTATTGGCCTGTCTATTGTGAGCTAATTTCAGCAAGCCTCCAAGGGACAGAGGAGAAATGTCATTGTCTCTACACAGGCAATAGACTTGGAAGGAAACATCTCTCGAAGACCTTGATGCCTGAGGGGAGCAGGCAAGGGATGGACCTCTGTCATCCTCGGGTAGTTGGAGTGTCGTCATTAGTGGTCATTGACAATAACAGTCCTATAGAAGGTGTCTGGTAAAGAGTGGTCCTCAGGAAAGTGTCTGGATGCAAGGATGGCTCCATGGAAGATTTGATTCATTCAATCCCTAAGTATTTTACCCTCTTGTTGAATGACATTTAGTTATTTTCTTCTCATTGTTGTGATAGATGCAACTTAAGAAAGGAAGAGTTTTATTTTAAGAGAATTGGGAAAGTGAGGCGGCTCACATCCTATCTGCTGTGAGGAAACAGAGGTAGACATGGGTTCTCAGCTGTCTTTTTTCCCTTTTCATTCAGTCTGGGACCTCATCCCGTGCAATGTTCCCACCCACATTCAGGTGGGTGTAGTGGGTAGCCATTCCAGCCTCGGCCTGGAAGTTCCAACCCCCATTGAGGCTTCGGTAATGGTCATGCCCACAAAGTGGGGCTGAGAGAGAATGCTTAAGACCCAGGATCCAGAGGAGAGGTCTCTCTTGGTTCCAGGACCCTGGACGCTGGAGGTAGACTGAGCAGAGTTCTCGAGAGAACACCGCCGGACTGTGCCATCCCTTTCCCAGATCCTGCAACCTATCCCTTCATTTGTAAGTTACCCCACAAAATAAACCTCCCTTTTAACTACGTGGAGTGGCCTTAATAATTTCAGCAATAGGTGGGCCCTCTCTTCTCCTCGAACATCTCTGGAAACACCTTCATATGAACATCCACACCCACAGTTGTGTCTCCTCAGTGATGCCAAACTCAGTGAGGTTTACATGGAAGACTGACCATCACACATGATCCAGGTCTGAGAATCGCAATTGGGATGGTGGCCATTTCTCCTGTGACTATAGTAGCAATTTCATGCTTAATGTTCCCTGTAGCCCCAGGGTGATAGGAGTCATAGTCAGCAGGTTGCAGGTAAGGTGTGGGTACCTTCTGTGATTTCATATAGGTAGGATTACACCATGTCACAAGAGCCTGAGACTTTTGTCTTCAAAGGGGGTTCAGCTCACTAAATAAGGCACAGTGGTTGTTATTACAGTTTCCTGTCTTACCATCATGAAACTCTCCAGCCCATGCAACTCACAGGTAGAAAGTGTAGATGTAACCGTCTTGTTAAATAAGAAGCACAGAGCCAATTGCAGAGTTAAAAGCCAAGAGGTCAGAGCAATAGCTGAGAGCTGAAAACCTTACCCTTCACTGCTGCTCTGTCCTTCCTCTCCACCAAAGACCTACTTCCTGTGTCCTGTCTTTTATATAGACTTTCTGTTCTGCCTTCTCATTGGTTGTAAACCCAACCACATGACCTCCTCATCACTGCCTGTCTATACAGACCTCCAGGTCTTCTATGGTTGGTATTGAGATTAAAGGCGTGTGTTGCCATGCTGGCTGTGTCCTTGAACACACAGAGATCCTGCCTAGCTCTGCCTCCCAAGTGCTGGGATTAAAGGCGTGCACACCACCACCCAGCTTCTGCTCTGACTTGCTCTGACCCCAAGGCAACTTTATTAATATACAAATAAAATCACATTTCAGTACAAATAAAATATCACTATAAGAAAGGGTTTATTTCATCTTCCACTTCAGGTCACAGTCCCTCAGTGTGAGAAGTCAGGGCAGGAACTGAAGGCTGCTTGCTAATCTACACACAGCATTATCCAGAGCCAAGTAATCATGTCACAACCAAGTACAGCAGAAACTGTGGGAAACCCTGTTCACTGACTGGCTCCCTGTCTCATACATAGGTAGCCACCTTATGCAGTCCAGGACCATCTGCTTGAAGAATGGTGCCACCTACGGTGGGCTAGATCCTCCCATATCAGTTCATAATGAAGACAGTGTCTCACAGGCATGCCCACAGACCAACCTGATCCAGATAGTCCCTCATTTATGACTTCTCCTCTCCAATAACTCTAGGCTATGCAAGTGGATGGTTGAGGCTAACTAGAACAGTCAGAGCTTTCATTTGGCTCTGTAAGTTAAATGGAGGAGTAATCCACCCAGACTTCTCACTGAGGAAGGCCCGGGTAACACTTCATCCTTCATCCTAAGCCCAACTGGAGATACTCAAGCTTTCCTGGGCAGTGCTAAGATCAGAGTGGCCTGTGGTTTTGTTTGTCTGTCTCTGGAATCACTTCCCACATTTCCCAACACCCTTTTCCCTCCACACCTAGCACTCAAACTCATCTGCCCTCCTGGAGCCTCTCTCCCAGGCTCTCGTGGAAAGGGCAGCGTGGCTGCGGACTACTTCAGATTAACAGCAGATTTTCATTATGTTTCAGAGATTTTAGTAATCGAGTTGCAAATCTCATGCACACCACAGTCCATCTGTGTGAGTCAAAAAGGTCAGGCAAAGGCCTTTGCAAGGGGCCTGAGGTATGTGTGGTGCCCACACTGTCTCAGACATAGCTGCCCACACCCCTAGAGATCTGAAGCCATGAGAAGCTTAATGAAGCCCGTTGTTTATAAAATACAAATGACCCTTTCATTCCGCACCCTACTCTTACCATTCTGTTAGATGAAGCTCAGGACAGCCTGCAGTGCCATTTAAATGATGAGAGTGTCATTTCTGTATGGCCTTCATCCTTTAGAACTGGACACTCCAGCCGCTCATGGCAAGGTACTCCCCTTTCGATTACGACTCCCTTGTGGTTTTCTGAGTGGATTCTTTTGATTAGATCCACCAGGATAGATTACTCGGAGGAGTGTAGTCTATCTTACCAGTAGCTAAATGATCTGCAATGACCTCAGAATAGAAAAGGAGAGAATTGATGCTTGCCCGTAACTCACACTTCAAAGGATGAATTCTCATTTTCCAATTAAATAAACGTTACCTGGAACAATGGTCTCTAAACTACTTAGTAATAAGTGCACCAGAAGTGGTGAAACCTGACACACTGAGACGTGAGTATCGGCTACTGTGGATGGTGGGATGGGATGCTATCTACCCCTCTTCTCTTCCATTTAATGCCTGTAATGAGCTGTGATCTTACTATACTCAAAGCACACATGGTAGACATTTTGTTAAATCTTACTTTATAAAATGTTACCAGGGGGTTGGGCATTTAGCTCAGTGGTAGAGCGCTTGCCTAGCAAGTGCAAGGCCTGGGGTTTGATCCTCAGCTACACACACACACACACACACACACACACACACACACACACACAAAGAGTTACCAGAAACATCCATATTTAGACTGTTTCTGTGTTGTTCACACTTGAAATCACTTCAAAGACGTGTGAACTGACATTTCCTCGAAGTATCAGGAGTTTTGCCCCTAGTGCCATGACGTAACCTGAGTGGAGGCCCACTTCAGTGTTTTAACAACTAAAGGTCCTGGGTACCATATTTGGAGGAAGAGGTTAAACATAGCAGTGTTCTTACAAGGGAATTCAGGGTCTCTGAAGCAGTCATTATCCAAACAAAATCACTTGCCAGATTGAGATGAGCAGAAGAGCCATACTTTCCTGGCATTTGAGAGCAAAGGGAAAGGGAGGCAGATCCTGAGATGTGCTCCCAAACCAGACCTCTTCCCCAGGCCAGAAGCCATGCCTGGTCCCCAGGCTGAAAGTGTCTCTACAAAGGAAATGTAAATAAACCCAACATACTGAGTCTCAGGCAGGTGTGCAGGGCACATCTGTACCAGAGGGAGGTGCTCAAAGTGTGAAACCTGAGTTAGCTTAATGCAGTATCACGTAGGTGAGGCACCCACAGCTCAGAAGCAAGTTCGCTCCTCCCTGGGCCTACCTACTTACTTCCTATATCCTAAAGCCTAGGCTTGGAAGGATTCTTCACCTGATGTTAGCAGCCAAAATTTACATTTACAAAGAAACAGGTGTATGGCATGAGGCAACAGAACAAAATTATAACTGAAATAAGATGGGTAGATGTAAACAGACATTTCCTGTCCTGACCACCTGTTCCCAAATAGCCAGCAGCTGCTTCCCAAACTACCACACAGAGGCTTATATTAATTTTAAGTGCTCAGTCAATAGCTTAGGCTTATTACTAACTAACTCTTACACTTAAATTAACCCATAATTCTTTATTTACACTCTGCCACATGATGGTACTTTTATTAGCATGGCATGTTCATCTCCTGCTCCCTCTGCATCTGCTGGTGACTCCTGACTCCACTCCTTCTCCTTCCCACCATCCTTAGTTTGGTCACTCTGCCTATACTTCTTGCCTGGTTACTGGCCAATCAGCATTTTATTAAAGCAATTTGAGTGACAAATATTTGCAGTGTCCAAGAGGATTATTCCACAGCAGGTAGCTGATCACAGAAAAATCAAGCAATGGATATTGTACTGCATTAGTCTGTCATCCATTACCATATTGAAGCACCTGCAGTTGAACAATGTGTAGAGAAAGGAGGTTTATTTTATTTCCAGCTCTGAATGTCTACGCTCCACCTCCCTCTGCTAGGCCACAGCACTGGAAGGTTCCAGAATGTCTCTCTTACACCACCCTGGGAACCAATCTCCAGTGCACAGACCTGCAGGGAACAAACCATTTCAAAACCATTGCAGGCATAGAATAAATATTATCAGGATGTCAAATAAGGTTGAAAGGGTTGGAAATAATAAGGATAGAGTTGGTAAGATGGCTCCAGAGGTAAAGGCACTTGCTACCAAGCTTGATGACCTGACTTGATCCCCAGAACACACATGATAGAAGGAGAGAACTGATTCCCACAAGTTATTCTCAGGTCTCCATAGATGCATGCATGCACAGGCATACACTCATTTAAGGAAATAACATAGACTTTTAAAACTTTTTTTTTTTCTTTTGAGACAGGGTTTCTCTGCGTAGCTTTGGGGCCTGTCCTAGATCTCATGCTATTATAGATCAGGCTGGCCCTGAACTCACAGAGATCCACCTGGCTCTGCCTCCCAAGGGCTGGGATTAAAGGCGTGTGCCACCACCTCCCAGCTGACTTTTTAAGTAAATAAAAACGAAGAACATTTTTCAATCGTCACTAACATGCTTTTCAAATCAAAGAAATTTCAAATGCGCATACAATGATTCAAGAATTATGTAATGCCCAGAGTGCATGCTTAAGTTAGAAGGCAGAATAAATGATAAAATATGAGCTAAATATGTGAGGAAACTCAACAAACACAAACTGCATAAAAATTATTAAGGTGTCTGTTGTATGTCTTTGTAAAAGAGAGTGGAGAAACTGAAACATGACAGGTGACCCAAATGTATAGTGTGAACAAGAACTCCTAGAAGGAAGCTGTATCTGCGGAGACTGAATGATTAGCATTCCAGTACTGTGGGGAGGTTGGAATGTTGCAGGTCCAGAGGCTAGTTGCCTTACCTGGGACCAGTTCCAGCCTCAGAATGGCAATTCGTTGCCCACCTTTGTGTCAGAATTAATGTCCTGTGACTAAGAGATAAAAAAAAAAAACAAAAACAAAAAACAAAACTTTTGGAATCTGTTCACTTAGCAGAGCACTAGCTTCCACCAACCTGAAAGCTAAGAATGCCATCAGGTAGCATTTAAGGCCTCTAGAAAAGCTTCCCCCACACTGCTGTAACTTCTCTGGTGTTCCCATCAAAGTGTTTTAAACCTGCCTTGATTTATGACTTTCTTTGTTCCGTAAAACTATAAAAGCTTGATGAAACTGCTCCCACATTGGAACATGCAGTTTAGGGCGACTCAAACGGTCACTCAGAATGGTTCCAGAATAAATGTTCTCCCACGCCCTTTAAGGAGAGAGCTGTGGTTTTTGTGTTAACAAAAATAAGTAATGAAATAGGTACAGTGGTCTCCCATTATGTATGATTTTGTTTTCTAAGTATTGCCTGGGACTAATGCAGTCTAAAAATATTAAAGAAAAATTCCAGAATTAAACAGCTGAACAATTCATAGCCTTTAACTCGCCTTTCTGAATGGGGAAATCACATGCACTCCATTCCATGCCACCTAGAACAGGAAGTATCCCTCTGTGCAGTATTCCCCTGTAGGTGTGGATGCCTCCTCTCCTGCCTGTGTGGCACTGAAGTAGGGAGAAAGGGAGAGATGGATGGGGAGGGAGTGCCCATATTCACACAGGTTATAATTGTTATGTTTTATAGTAGTTGTTAGTCTTCTGCTGTGTCTAATTTATACAATAAACTTTACCATAGTTTTATATAGTGTTTAGTCATATATGGGGTCCAGGCATCCCCTGTCTTAGAATGTGTCCCTGTGGTTAATAGGGAATCACCCTCATCAGACGTAAAGCCTTTGAAAGGTCGTGTAGAGGAGAACTCCACAAGACATGGATCCACGTTAGACGGACAAGGGTGCACCATAAAAACACACTTCAGAACTCTTCCGATAGTCAAGAAAAAAAACCAAATCAGAAAAAAAGGAATTGAAAATAAATCAAGGAAGAAACGTAGTGATTATAGGGAAAGGAGGACCAGAAGGTGGGAAGAGAATCCCGTGTCTTTGTGGAAGTTAGAGATTTCCAGACGGTGGGGAGAGAATCCTGTGTTCTTGTGGAAGTCAGAAATTTTTGGTGTTGTTGACAGGAGGGAAAATGAGAAGCTGACCTCTTCAACCCACTATGTGATCATGAGAACCACTTTGAGACGGACCTTCACAGGCCCACAGGAGCTGGAACCATTCTCTAGTGAACAGCACAACCCTTGAACTCACGGGCCCACACCGGGATTCCCTGCTGCTGTTTTGGGCATGGTTTCTTCCCACTGGAACCACATAGGATATATGACATTGATAGAGAATGGAGGGTAGGCAGAGACTCTGCACTCCATACTGTGGGGCAGAGTATTCTGTATTTTTATATTCTGTATTGGAGAAATTATCCTCACTTACATGTTATCGAGGCCTTAGCATAGACACATGCTAACGGCTCTCGTGTTCTGAATTAACTCTCCATCCCAGATGCGCATGGAGAGAGTAGAATGCCAACCTCAGCAGACGTTAACTCTACTGGGTGTTTCACAAAGTGTCTGAACCCAGACATTCAGAGGAAGAGGAAAGAGTGCAAGAGATGACAACAAGAGAGACACAGATGTCACAAGTCTCAGAGATGTGGCTGGCCACTGGGCCAGAGGGACAAGGCTGAGCTCTGGAGTCATGACTGCCTCTGATCCACTCCACTCCCCCATAAAGTCTGCTGGCTGGAGATGACAAGGAAGACATCTTTGCGGGGAGGGTGTTAACCAGCTGCTTTCTCAAATCACAGGCTATCCAAATGAAGCCTAACTCCTCAACTCCCATCTCCGTTCGTTGATGTGGGTAACAGGCTACACAGGGCAGGTCTTCTGGTTACAATCCCCAGTATGGCAGTGTTGAGAAGGGGTCAGGTCATTAGAGCTCCCACGAACAGGTTAAAGTGTTTCTGGAGAGCCCAGGTTATTTCTTGTGGAACAAGCTGCTTAGACAGAAGGTCACTTTCTTTGTCTCCTGTTCATTTTTATACTTTCTTTTCTTTTCTGCTCTTCCAGGCCTGGAGCAACCCATGTTCCTATCAGAAGCCAAACAGAAGCTAGCTCCATGCTCTTGGACACCTATAACACTGAGCCAAAATAAGCCCTTTTTCTTTCTAAATCATGTGGCTTTGGATATTTTGTTATAGAAACAGGAAAAAGACTACAACCCTGTTTCTTTGTTTGTTTGTTTGTTTGTTTGTTTGTTTTAAAGAACAAACCTCATAGTCAAAACCACAGTTCAAAAATTGCCAGACACTGTTCTGTAAATATTTTAAGGTACATCTGGCCTCTTGGGTCTCTTTTGCAATCCCTAGACTTGGTGGCAGTGTGAAAACAGCCACATGCAATGTATAACTGAATGAGTAACTGTGATACAATAAAACTTTATTCATACAAATGGCAGTGAGCTTGTTTGCATTGCAGCTCCTGTTCACTGGCCCTGATTTTGTTCCACTGTGATGGTAAGAGAAGGCAGTGTGGGTTCAGGGTTTGAGAAAGTTCCCTCCGATGGCTGCTTGGTCTCATGCACTTGGGCAGAGCATTATGGGAGCATCATGGCAGTGGGCATCTGTGGCAGAACGGCTTTATCTCAACTTGACTGGAATGTCTAGGAGGTTGCAAATGCACACCTGGAATTGTGTTCTTGAGTGTGTTTCCACCAAAAATTAGACCCTGAGAGTTCTGATCAAACCAAAGGATTATCAGTCTCCGTAGCCAGGCCTCATTGTAGGGAGGACATCATTGGGGTTTTATCTTGCCCTGGTCACTCCCTGTGTTCCTTTTTTTCTGCTGTCGTCTGTCTAGCTTATCAATTCTCAACCTGTGGGTCATGACTCCTTTGGGGTTAAAGACTCTTTCACAGGGGTCACATATCAGATACCTACATTACAATTAATAACAGTAGCGAAATTACTTTATGGTTGGGAGGGGTCACCATCACATGAGGAACTGTATGAAAAGGTCCCAGCATTAGGAACATTGAGAACTGCTGCTCTAGATGTATTGAGACATGAGGAAGCTGTTCTGTCACACGTGCCCACCACCACGATACCCCCATGATGCTCTGCCAAAGTGCATGAGACCAAACAACCATTGGCACGAACTCTCTCAATCCCTGAACCCAAATTAATCTCTTCTCATTTACGCTGTTGGTGTCACAGTAGCGGTGGCAAGAAGCTCCATCTCACCCAACAGCATTAATTCCAGACTTTAAATGCACTTGGAAAACCCCTCTTGCAATATTAATCCTGTGGCAACTGACCCTGATGGCCACTTGGAAGCCACTATTTTAGGCAGGAGCAGAGCTGGGCCAGGCAATTCACACCTCGCCATATGGCTTCCATGAGGCTCCTTGGCAGCAACTGTCAGCAGAAGGCATGCCACAGGCTGGTCACTCAATTAGATGCCATCTTTTGACAGGCATTCCTCACAGCACTTGGCTCCAGCTGAGCTTGGGCCGTGCTGTGATGTCAGCCCCAAAGGCTGAAGGCATACCACCAGATAATAGCCTAGTACAGCAGCAGGATTAGCCCTGTCTCCATATATCAATAAACACAGTAGAGGACAGACAGGTGTCTCTACCTCACCACTCTTTACATTAGAGGCCCAGCAAGAGGATAAGAGGTGAGTGACACCAATCCCCTGAAACTGCTTAACGAGGAATTCCAGGACAGCATTTCAAGCGTGAAGCCTGTAGAGATATGTGACCACAGAGCCAGGTCTCCTGGCTAGGGGGAGGAGATCTATGGCAGGTCCTGCAGTGAGAGAGGACAGACTCTCACTTGGACCTCAGCAGGAAAGGTCTCAGGCTATCTATCGAGTGGAATAAAGGGGACTCTGAATAAAAGAAGCAGCAGCTTCATGGGAGGGTCAGACATGAGCAGGACAGGAAATGCTGGGGTGGGAAAAGCCCAACACTAACAAATGGAGATCTTTGTGGATGTGATGCACAAAGATCCCAGGAGAAAAGGCCTCCAGCTAGTACCAGAAGTGGTGGGGGGCAGGTCCATCTCAGAGAGGGCTATGGTGCAGCACAGCTCTGCTAGACCAGACTCCCTAGACCAAATCTTGTTATCTGTGCCCCATGTGACATGTCACATGGGGCACACCAATCTGTGTCTTATGGCTGTTTTCCTTGGTTGCCCAGCCAACTGAGAACAGTGTGCCTGAACTCCCACTGTTTACAAGAATATCCTGGAGCAGCGAAGTCCCCAGGGCACAAGATCAACTTTGCCCTACATTTTTTTTTTTTTCTTGAAACATCTAGTGCAAAACACATGCTCTTTGTCAGTAGCCCAAACAATTCATCTGGGACGAGTGGGGTCATCCATCAGAGTCGGCGTTTTAATCCAGCACTCTGTCTGCAGCTCAAAATAAGAGGGATGCCACTAGACCTGAAGCCTGCCCGTGCTGCTTGCTGTTTCATGTCACCCTGATTGGCTGTCACTCTCAGAGGTACTGAACACGTGATTCAAGGGTTGAGTGGGTGTTTGCAATAGCCCTTCACTGTCTTGGATTTTCACAGCCAATTATTATAGCAGAATTGTTACAGCTGAAATGAGAATGTCAAAACGTCCCTACGCATTCATTTTATAAATACATACATATGTATATGCTCTTATGAATGTAAGAGTATGTATATTATGTATATTACTAATGTATATTACAAATCTATATATTTGTAAATGGTACCACAGAATTGGAGCCTTGGTTCAACTAGAAACATGGCCTTGTATGGGGGTGGGTTGGTGTCTTTAAGCCATGTGTGAGGAGGGTGCTCTGGAGGTCCTCTTTGGCAGGAGCAAACTCACCATCCATTAGAATTTGGTACTGAAGCAAACCGCAAACAACAACCTGTATGGGGAGATGGCTTCCAGCCTTAGCATGCGAGTCAACCAGGGGATGCTACCAGGGAAACAGGGACACAGAAGGAGCTACCAGGACCCCAGTGGAGATCTCTCTGCTAGCTTCCACTCCAAGGAGGAGGTTTCTATCTCAGTAGACTGTCTCTGTCTGTCATGCCTCTCTGTCTTTGATACAAGGTCTCATTGTAGATCCTGAGCTGACCTCAAACCTGTGACGTTGCCTCCTCAGCCTCCAGAGTCCCTGGATTTCAGGTTTACGCCACCACGCTCAGCTCCTCTCTCCTTCAGGAGGCATTCATGAGCACTTCACTTGCCAGTGACTGTACACGGTATTTCAGTCTACTTACCAAGCAGGGAGTGGAAGATTCTTGAACATTTATTAAGAGAAGAGTAAAAGGGACATTGTGATGCCTCATTTTGTTCCGACAAGCATGGGTGAAGTTCTAGGTAAAGACCCAGGTTACATAGAACTGGTTAGAGCCCTTGCAAACCACTGGGGCCTTTCCAAGCTTTAGTTCCCCAGAATGTACAACAGGTAAAATGGGAACTATGTAGCAGACCTGTCAGGACTCAAATGGACCTGACACATGGTAACAATGGGGTAAAAATGAGAACTCTGAAACAGACCTGTAAGGACTTAAATGGATCTGACACATGGTAAGCAGTCAATAAATGTCATTTATACTTGTTATCATTATGGAATCACTATTCTTATTTATTCCACACACAAGCAACTATGTCCATGAACTACAAAACAGGCTAATGTCTTCCACCAAAGAAACAGCAAAGGAGGTAATACTGATGGTCATCCTGTCCCCAAGCTGATGATTTATTTAACTCCTGACTGCAAGTTTAATTATGCATGCACTGATAATGATAAAGATAACTAAATACCTGATGGTGCTTCCGGAATCTACCTTTCTCTTCTCCAGAACAGCATTGTTTGGCATACCATAACTCTGACTTGCACTCAAAGGCACACCTTTATCCGGCCTTTGATTGAGGAAACAAATGTTAATCAATATAAAGACAACCAATATTAAGTATTTAACACAAGCTAATGTTCTATGCTGGGTAATGCAACCTTGAGATGAGGCAGATATTGTCATTGCCATGGTATAGGGTAGAGAAAGGGAGGTACTATTTAAGTTATATGTGTATTTGTGTGTATTTGGGGAGGCAGTGTGAGTGTGGGTATAGAGGAGTCGCACTACATAGTTCAGGCTGATCTTGAACTCAGTATGAAGCCCAGACTACATTTGAACTTTTGGTCTTTCTGGGATTACAAGAGTACATCTATGAAATCTAATTACACCTCATACTAGCAAGTTATAAGCAACACATAATGCTATACATATACGTGTGATTTAATTATATTCAATTATACATAGATAGATGACGACATACAGATAGATGTTTCTCCAACTGTGGTATGTCTTTTGTAGTCAAAAGAAAGGCAGAAGGTTTCTGAGCAAATATGTTTTAGCCATAGTCTGGAGGGAGAATGTGTTTTGTTCAGGTAAAATGTTCCAGGGATATTTCTGGGTGCAGAAGTGGCTGAGGTGGTATGGGTGATGGCTACTGTTACAGAACACTGGGGTTCTGTTCACAGCACCCACATAGTGGCTCACAGCCTCCATGACTCCAGTTCCAGGGGATCCAGTCTCCTTTTCTGGTCCCCCCTAGGGTACCAGGCACCCACATGGCACATGTACAGACATGCAAACAACAACAACAAAACAACAAAACATACACACACACACACACACACACACACACACACACACACACACACACAAACGAACCCTTTTAAAAAAAGAGAAGACTTTCCAAGGCCAGGTCCTCCAGTAGAGTAGTGTGAACCAACTTCAAGAGCTAAAGAAGTCCAGCGCAATGGACATTTGCAAGAGGATATAGCGATAGGTAACAGACCTGAAGACACTAGTAGTCAGAGTGTTCAAGGGCTTGTGGGCTCTATTGAGGATCTGGGATTCTGCTATGAGAAAATGGGGATGGATTTTAGGTAGTGATGGAACGCCATCCTACATGCATGAAACCATTGGCTCTGTGAGAAAGATGGATGGAAAGAGAGTCTTACAAAAAAGAAGCAGAAAGACCAGCCTAAGATGAGGTGCTGCCAGTAGGAGACAGGGAGGGAAGGGGTTTGGAGGTAGAGTCTTAGAATTGGAAGGTAGATTTGGTGAGAGGCTGAGAGAGGAAGAAGACTTGACAGAAACTAATCTCAATCTCTGGCTGGAGGAAAGAGCTCGAGAGCGGGTGGGTGAAGAATCTGGGAGAAGGCGTGTACTTAAAGAGTAACATGGCATGGTCAGAGAGCGGCCTCTATCTGTAACAGCACTAGATGGCTGTTCTTGCAGAGGACCCAGGTTTGGTTTCCAGTACCCACACGGCAGCTCACAATCATCTGCATCCAAATCCAGAGGACCCAGTGCTCTCTTTTGACTGCCTCTGGCACCGCACACACATTGTACACTTACATACATACCAGCAGAACATTTAAAAATCATAACACAAGAAATTAATCACTCTCTTTTTTTAAAGGAAATGGTGGATAAATCACACCAGGCAGCATGTGTGTGGTGAGTCCCTTCTTACTATACATCTGAGCATAAATTCTTGGCTAAAGAAAAGAGTGTACAAAGGAAGCAGGCTGCGATTTGGCACATCTTAAGCTTTGTTTTGTTTTGGCTCTGAAGGCTGAGGCAGAGAGATGCTGCCAGCCGCCACCATGAGAAGATGTTAAGATACCGGTAAGCCAGGAGCCACGTGACAACTTGTAGATTAATAAAAATGGGTTAATTTAAGATATAAAAACAGCTAGCTAGAAGCCTGGGCCATTAGGCCAAACAGTTTAAATAATATAAGCGTCTGTATGTTTATTTTATAAATGGGCTGCGGGACGGTGGGGGCTTGGCGGGATCCGGAGAGAAACTCACCAGCTATAGACTCTGAACTGAAAACTGTTGGGCAGATGTTAGAACGGTCATATTGAAAAAGTCATAAATGTTTGTCTGCCCCTGAGCTAGCTGGGGCACAGTGTGATACTCTTTATTACCCTTTATAATCAAAGGACACTTCTCTGCACTATACACCCTCATTACATCATGGTAAAGTTTGAATTTTAAAGACTTACAGTAGTAACGATGACAATACTCATACGTTCTCATGTGAGCACCATGATGTGAATCCTGAACACTTAAAACCTCTTAAGTACATAAAATCCGTGACCTTTGAATGGTGTGTGTTATCTTCCCAGGACTCTGCCATTCTAGTCAGTAGACAGAGGTGCCCATGACTCTAGTATTGGTGATGGTTAAGGCAGCCTTGAATCACTGGAGACACAGGGAAGCGCCTGCTCCTTCTGTTCCACAGTTTGCGAGCAGCATTATTATTCAGCTTTGAAGTTCTCTCACAAAAGTAGCTTCGTGCCATGCCACATGCCCTGTAGAGTTGGGGAATCTTCCTTCCAAATATTTACACTTACCCTTCAACATATTATTTTAAGAGGTCCCCCCCCCTCTTTCCCTTGGCCTCTCCTGTTCCCAAAGTGTAGTTTTCAAAGCAAGCTGTTAGCAAGTTCATAGGCAGTTTATCTGCTACTGTGATACATGAGGAGAAAGGTAAATAATGAGTCCATAGTTACTCCTTGCCTTTTACCACGAGATGGAAAAGGGCCTGTAATCATCAGAACCCATGTGGAGGAAATAACTTGCCAGAAAGAAGGCACAGTTCTCCGTTTTTCTCTGCCACAGAAAACTAGGCGTGCTGAATTTGTCACAGAGCGCTTGTGCTAGCAAAACATTCACAACCATCACAAAAAGCAAACACACAAACATGCCCAGCAAATTGTCTTCAGTTTTCAGAATTGCTTATCAGTCTGTGTTATTTTCCTTCAAATAAATTCCCTACACACACACACACACACACACACACACACACACACACACTGAAAAGAAACAGAAAGAAGTAAAGAAGAGAGAATTGGAAACAATTGATCACATGCTGTCCTGCCATTGATTCCTCCCAGAGGGGTCTTCCCCTCCCTGCTCTCAGCAACTTGTGTGAAAATGGACCACAGATTATGGGCATTGCTTCTTACAGAAACTCCAGCATCACCATCTACTCTTTCTGGTTCCTTTACCTGTGAAGAAAATGCAGAATGAGGTCGAAGGATGACGACATTTAGTGTGAGTGCTATAAGAAGCCCACCTGTGTCTGCACAAACTAGAGAAGCATGAGTCCCTCCTTCAAGACAGATAGTGCGATGCTCTGGGTGACAGAGAGTGTGGAGAAGCACATGGACAGGATGCTGACATCAGTACAGAAAGGGGAACTTGGAAGCCCTATCTATCAAATTTATCATTCCAAATGGTGTGTGTTAGAATGACAGATGGAAGGAAATTTTTTCCTACTCAAAATTTCAAGAAGAAATGTTGTGTGGTGGTTGTTTTTGTTATCCTTTGCTCCAGGTTCAAACACAGAGTTTGAAAGCTGCTTGATCCTCCCTAGGATAGAAACATTGTAACAGAGGAAGTAAAAGAAAGAAGATAAATGGAAACTTATCCAATGAATTGAGGCGCTTAGCTGATAACCAATGTGGATTGACACTCAGTGGCTGATTAAAATTGTTGTCAGGAGAGGGAGAGTTTAAGACAGTAGCCAAGGCAGATGCGCTTAAGTGTCCACTTGGGATCCTCGCCCCTTCCACCTAAAATGTCTGTGTGATTAGAGAACTGCTCCCTTCCCATCAGATAATCATTTCGAGAGGTTTCACAGAGGCAGCTGTAAGATCTAGTCACAGTCACACCTCGGTTAGCCAGAATCTGCAAAAATAAATAAATAAAAGCATATGGTGGTTTTCCAGATGAATGAGCATAGAAGTTTGAAAATGCTTGCACAAAGGGAAAACAAAAATACTATGGGAGTCTGCCAAGACCAGCTCCAACCTGTCGAAAGGGTTCTTGGAGGGAAAAGAGAGGAATGAGGAAATATCAGACGGAAAGACTGAAGGAGACCATAAGAAAGACAGAGACGCAGGATAGCTTCGATACCCAGTCACCTTGAGGGTTATTCCAAAGGGCTTTTTGTACAATGCCAAGGGGTGAGGCGAAAGACTTCCCCTTTCAAGATCAAAGCAGAACATACAGCCAAGTGTGGACCCTTCAAAATACCTGGTAACCAGCTTGGCAGTGGTGGCCCACACCACTTTAATCCCAGCACTCGGGAGGCAAAGGCAGGCAGATCTCTGTGAGTTCGAGGCCAGCCTGGGCTACCAAGTGAGTTCTAGGAAAGGCGCAAAGCTGCACAGAGAAACCCTGTCTCAAAAAACCAAAAACCAAAAAACAAAAAAAAAAAAAAAAGAAAAGAAAGAAAGAAAAAAAAGAAAAAAAAATACCTGGTAACCATGCCCGTGGCCAAATCATCCCATTATGCAGCCCTGCTGGGTAAAGCAAGCTCAGATTCTCTGACCTTGAGTAAGGTTTCACTAGGACGCCTCTGTGGGTCTCCACAAACCACCATTTTTTTTGTTATTGTTTTTTTGTTGTTGTTGTTGTTGTTGTTGTTAAAAGCCTTGTATATTTTGCTTGTTTGGTTTCCCAAAGCTTCTCTCCAGTCCAGAATTCCTTTCTGGGCCTCAGATCCCAAACTCCTCCCCAGCAGACCCATCTGAAGGTCTGTTTATCATTTCACAATGGCTGCTGTGTTGAGAAGCCCTCCTGCTCCTCTCCCCAAAAGTCTTCCTCCCCCAGAGGATGGTGTCTTCATCCTTCCAGCTGCTCACGTCAAACACACTGGAGCTATTTCTGGACTTCTCCACCTCCACATCTAGCTCATCAGCAATTTCTGCTGGTTCTGTTATCAAATATCTTTGTGATTCAGCCCACTGCCCCCACGCTAGCCCAAGTGATGGTTGTCATCTACCCCCTGGAATACTGAAGCACAGTCCTCACTGGCATGACTCTGCTCACCCCCACAAGTCTTTTCTCAATCCCGTAGTTCATGTAGCTCCCCAAACACTAAGTTAAAGTGGAGTTTTCATCTCTACTTCAAAAGTCTAACAGACTCCCACTTCACTTAGAGCAAAGCCAAAGATCTTCTGATAGCCTGGAGCCTTCTAAGGACCATGGTCAATGTCATGGTGACCTTATGGCCCTCTTGAACCTGCTCCATTCAGCCATGCTGGCAACCTTGTTCCATGGGCACATCAAGCATGCTGTCACCTTTTCATTCATTTTCCTCTTCTTCCTGGAGGTATTTTCAGTGGAATTATCTACAGGGTAGTACCACAGGACTCTGTTCAAACATGATTTTCTCAGCCACTCTCCAAGCAATCCTATATCGAGTACCCCCTGCCCCTGAACCTCCTTCCTTGCTTATTTGTCTCCATTATCTGACATACTCAAGGTTCTCTAGAGAAAGAGAACCAATAGAATGAGTACGCATTAAAAGGAGATTTCTTGCATTGTCTTACATGATATGGTCTGGTCAGTTCATAATGCGCAGTCCACAAGGCTGAATGTCTCAGCAGTTCTAGTCTGGTGATGAAGGCCTGAAAGGTTGGTTCCTGGAGAACAGCTGGTCTTTAGTTCATGTTGGAATCGCTAAGAAGTTCAGCTCAGACATCAGTAAAGGAAGCAGCAGTGATGGCGAGACATACCTGCTAAAGTAAAGATGCTTCTCTCTGGAACCTTTCATCTGAACTGCCACAGGAAGTTGCTCTCCCCGTTGAAGGTGAGCCTTCCCACTTCAGATACCCTGATCAATAAAATCCTTCACAGGTCTGCCCAGTGTCTTGCCTTTTAGGTGATTCCAAATCCAGTCAAGCTTGGAGCCAAGATCAATCACCACACATACCATGATCCACCTTATCCTTGGGGAGCACCTTTCAGAACTTTCAGTGGACACCTGAAGCAATGCATAGCAGTGAATCCTATACACTCCATACTTTTATGTTTAATAAAACATGACTCTTAAACCCCAAATTCTGTTATAGGCGAGAAGGACTGCTCTGGTAAGTGTGTGTGTGATATATATGCTTATATTAGTCATTCACTGATTACAATTTAAAATTTAATAAATTTTAATAAAATGCATGGTACTAACTCTAGCGTGAGTATCTGAGACTGACATATGAATGATTTACTACTGATCAAGAAGCATTAAACAGCCAGGAGGATATTATCATATGTCTAATATCTAGCCAGAAGTTTCCAGGTTGACTGGACAATATATGTGTGAAGCCAGGGTATCACCCTTTTTCAAAGGACAGAATGAAAGTCAGGATTTCTCCTTTAGGACTGATCATGTCCACCCTCTGTGGTAAAGCCATGGTGTCTGATATCTGCTGATGTTCTGGCCCTTAGCATCCTCTGACAGCTCCCAGCACAAAAAGCCATCTCAGAAGTCCCCAAAAAGAATGACTACTATGCTCCAGGCTGGAAGGGAGATTTCCTGGAGAACTGGGTTCCTTTCTGAAGGCACGCTCCACCCACACTGTGTGAGCAGTTTGGAGCCATGCCCTTGGAACCACCCTCCTGACAATCAGGGAAGACTGGGCCCCTGTAGCTTCTCTTCTGTTGTTCTTGGCTTGTGAATCACTGTTTTGTAAATAGTTTAGTTCCTAAAATCTTACATTTCCAGGGCTTCCCAAGAGCACCCTCACCTTTGATAATTTGTGAAAGGAAATCACAGATCTCACAAAATAGGTTGATTTGGAGATGATGGTTTATCAGAGCAAAATGATGCAAGTTAAAGTCAGCAAGGACAAGAGGAGCATCCATCACTAAACTCAAGGAGGATTCCAGCACAAAGCCCCCATTTCCCTTTGCGAATGGAGTGGCAGAAACATTGCAAGGATACCTGACATGTGAAAAGTGTCACTAACCAGGAAAGATCACCTGAGTCCTGGTACAGGGAGGTCTGGAGGAACAGCATGGGACAGTAATAGCTCTCCCACATGGCTAACTTGGGTCTTTCTTCCCCAGCCTCTCCCAAGTTCACACTGCTACCATGCTGCCCAAACCCCCTTAATACCCACTTTGGGGCATTATATGGATTATATGATATGTGTGCCTCAAAAGCCAGGGGACAAAAATAATAATAATAATAAAATAAAATAAAAATAAAATAAAATAAAAAAACTCTTCCCAGGCAGGACATCCCAGTAGTGGTGAGGTCAGTTCTAAGAGGTGGTCAGAATCTAGGTCTTTCTTAGACTATTCAGGGTCTCTATACCTTCTACCTCAATGTGAACCTTGAAGCTTTCAATGTGCACGTTATGTGCTACTGACAAACCCTCCCTCAGCCACTGAACCACAGGTGTGACAGTAAGGCTGACCTCACCCAGATAAAAGATGCATCCCGATCAACCACAGATAGAGCTGTACTCCTTCTTCAGGTATGGAAGAAAGCCATGGTACAAAGAGATCTACTGAGGCAGAATATTAACAGGGATCTCACAATTAATTTGCAAACTACATGAACTCAATTTCTTCTAACATGTTAGATGGCTAAGTGAGCAAAAAACATGTAGAAAACGTATTGTGCACATTTCTGGGAGAGAGAATGTATTTCTTGATATTAAATTCTAAGGAAGACGACTTTTTAAATTAGCTCTTGGCTTCCACTATTCCTATAATTGGAGTGTAAATTCTCAGCCTTCTCATGTATGTTGATTGAGTGGGGTTAACACCGGGGCTGTTCTTTGAATTCCTCAAGGACTGTGGTGGCAGTGCTGTTCAAGGGTTCTTGCCGAGCACAATTGGATCTCAGACACATCTATCTAAGGTGAGTCAGAAACAAAAAGAAGCCTTTA
The DNA here is from genome assembly GCF_903995425.1 of Onychomys torridus. NCBI lineage: Eukaryota > Metazoa > Chordata > Mammalia > Rodentia > Cricetidae > Onychomys > Onychomys torridus. The sequence goes on from NC_050465.1 coordinate 22,611,036, forward strand.
CTTTGTGATTTCTATAGTGCAGTTGACATCGGTTCATGTGTGTGACCAAATGTTTGTAGTGGAGAAAGAAGAAACATTAAGAGCCACCTTAGAAGGATTAGAATAAGGAGTTGTTTGCATCCTCATGGGCATTCATTTGTAGAAGCTGCTTTAATCCAAATTCAGTGCCTCTACCTCTCTCTCTCTCTCTCTCTCTCTCTCTCTCTCTCTCTCTCTGCGTGTGTGTGTGTGTGTGTGTGTGTGTGTGTGTGTGTGTGTGTGTGTGTATGTGAGGAGAAACACTTTGGAGGCGATGTGAATTCTGTAACAGACTCTCCACTAACACTGTGAGTTGCAAAGATTTCACTATAAGCTCCCAAAGCTATCATTGAATTAAATCCAATGAGGAGGTTTTAGGGGGAAAAACAGGTTATTGGCAATTTTATCTCTTCTAGAAAATTAAATCAGAGTTTTTAGTCAACCAAACAATGAAGCTAAGCTGACTTCTCCCTTCAAGCCTCCAGCCCCTGATAAGAGAGAGGAGAATCCAGACAACGTGAATACCGACAGAAGTCTTTGGTGTACCCTCAATTCTGGCCTAGGTTCATTCAATATCTTTGTAAATTTAAAGGAATCAAGTGCTAGCGATATAACCCAGGGCCTTGGGTAAGCTAGTCAGGCACTCAACCTCTGAGCTGCATTCTGGTTGCTCCCCCTCACTTTATAGTTTTGAATCAACCCAAATCAACACTTTTCCCACAAAGCTGCAAGGAGAGGTCATTTGTACCGATCTCGGTCTATCTCCACAATGTGTTTTGCCTGTTATCATAAGCTCAGGAAATCTATGTACTGAGACATTAAATAAGAGGAAAACCATTGAGAAGAAAAGGTCTCGTAGAATCTGCAAGGTAAAGGGGCCTTGCCGTGCACTTGAAAGTAAGTGCATTCGCCTCACCACAAAGAAGCCAAGGCCTGGAAAGGGGAGTGGTGGGAGCCCTTATTCCCTGTCAGCATTCAGTTCCTCTCCCTGCCACTACTGTGTGTCCACTCTGCACTGGATGCAAGGCAACAGCCACCCTGGAGTTCCTCCAGGGGTGGAAACTGATGAAGCCCCACATCTTTCTGGTTTCCAGAACACATCCTGCTGGCTCTGGTTCTCTTTGTGTCTGCCTTGAGATGGAAATACCTGAACTGCAGGTCTTAGCTGGCCAGGCCCTCCAACCCCATGACATGGACAGTCTCTCAAAAGAGGTAGGAATTGAAATTTTTTCACAGCTGCCCAGCTGAGTCTAACGACAGAGCCCCAGTGGGGTTCTGGTCTGCTAACCAGGTACAAGGCCCCTCTATCTTTCCCTGGTGTCTTCCTATTGCCAGGCCCTGCTAGCCTCACTGGTTGAATATCCTCTCAGCTGGTCTTCTAGGTTAAGAGCTAATATCAGCCTTTGTCAGCCCAGAGAGAGTGACAGAATCACAGCCCACAGAGCCTGCACAGAGTGAAAAAATGTGGCTCTCACCTAGACTGGCTACTTTACAATCTCTTCTGCTGAGGTCCAGATTTTTCATTTATGCAAATCTCATGGGGAAATTCTGATGGGAAGTCAGAATTCAGGCTCTTTGACAACCTGAGTCCTTTCAAGACCCTGTCACAATAGAGCAGAGGAGGGGCCCAGAAGTACCTCTCTAGCTCAGAGACACAGAGTCTTTCCTCTCTCTCCATGTGGCAATTCAGCATGTTGGATCTGGGATACAGGGAACAGGACAAAAGCATTGTAGAATGGACTTGCATTGGGAGAGTGAGTTTCGTAGATTTTTTTTTCTCCATCAAAACAAAGGAAGCCATGTTGGACTTTATGGAACTCAGCACTGTTCAGTGACATCAAACTGTTGCACCTCTCATCCCTCCCAAGCCATTCTACACTTGTACACATCACTAGGTAGTTTGGGTCACGGCAATGCATTCTTTAGGCATGCCTCATCTTCTTTGCCCATGGACTGGAGAGCACCTGGGGCTGGTAGCCCATCCCATCTTCATGATACTAGCATCTCAACAACCTCAGGGCACATAGGTGCAAAGCAGATGCTGGAGCCATCAAGTCATGCTTGGCTCTGGCCTGAGCTCTACTGCATGGGTGCCTATTGTAGTGAGCATGACATTTAGGAGTCCAAAGATTTCCTCAAGTGGCGTGGTCATCACACTGACATCTGAGGAACCCAAGTCACTGAAGACCACAGAATAGAGGTGACCATGTGGTGTTCCCTCAGCGGCTCTGGCCCTCACCATCAGAGCAACACCAGTGCAGTGTTCATGATGTATGTTCCTTTCCCTAATACCAGGACATGCTTTGCACCAACTCCAGTTCACCTTTTATTTTCTGCCCTGTTCTGAGATAAGGAGCGAGTGTAGGAGCCTTAACAAATATGTTGTCTCCTTGTAAATAGATTCCTAGGACACTACTAAAAGAATCTGCAAAGCAAGCTACATGCTAATAGCTTTCACTTATGCTTGCCCTAATGACACCCAAGCTCTTCCAGATTCATTACGAGCCCTCTCTACTTCCCCTTTTTATTACTGTACTGTCTGTTTTTTTAATTAGCAATGCTTTGGATTCAACATGTAACCTGATGGGTAACTTGCAGAGAGTTCTTTCCTGTACAAGGTCAAGATGGTCCCCATCATTGTTTTAATAGCTCCCCCCCCACCCACACACACACTCTGTAGTTTATTTTATTTTCTTAAAGCGCATGGAAGAGTCATATTTTGGTGTTCCTTGATTCATCACGACTAAGAAATGGCATCAAGGTACCAATGCACATGACAACCAAGCTGGAGATTTTGTCTCTCAAATGCATGTTATAAAAGACTGGAGATCATTTTGGACATAGCAGATTAGCCCTGGGACACTTATAGAGGAGACACTAAGAGTCTCCCTCAGTATCTGCTATTCCCATGTTGGCCTAATCTAGCAGCTTATGCCCTTTCCTTCCTGTTTGTTTTTGAGATAATTTCCTGAACTCACCCTCTACCTGTTATCCATTAACCAGAATCTCAGTGATTCCAGCCAGTTAAAGGAGGACACCCCAGAGCCTGTAGGTATGATGGCAATAAGCACCCAGTCTGCAGGCCTCATCTGTCCTGTGGTCTCAGACCATTGACATCAGAATCGGTTTCCAGTGACCAGCCCACAGTCCTTCCTGCTTCCTGTTTCCCATGCTTGGCTATTAAAATACATATTCATTTAGTGCTTTGAGGCCTCACAGAGACAGATTTCCAAGACGCAGGCATCCATTGCTTGCTGAAAAAAAAAAAAAGATTTCTTTTTATGCACCCATCCCTACAGATAACGACATCTGTAACACATTTGCCATTTTCCAATAGAGGCACAAGTCCACTCTGAAATCCAGGTGTACAGTCCTGAAGTTACTCTGTCTTTGGTTACTGCAGAATGAGTTTATTAACCAAAGCCCAAGAATGGGATATATCACTTCTATCATCCATGAATCAAGTCAACAAGCTGAGTGATGACTATGGTTTTTCTGTCTAATATGCAACGGATTACATATTTAGCGCTATTATTACACAAACAGATGTGTCTTTTCAATCTTCCTGCTTCCTTCGGAGCATAGGGTTTTTGCTTAATTGTGTGTTCATAAGTTGCATCTGCTTCAAAAGGTATTTCTGAGCACACGCTGGCATCCCTGTGCACTGAGAGCCCAGAGACAGGAACACAACATTGTCGGGAATGGAGCCTTTGGCTCCCGACATCAAGCACCAATTAGTTCCTATTCTCTGACAGCATACGCTCACAGCCAGTGCAGCCATCCTTGGCGCTTTGACTCTAGGAGTTTGGGGAACACCTGGAATTTACTTGAATGTGGCAGTGTGGGAAGCATGACAGATAGGCAAGAGGCGTTCCACAGTCAGTAAATGTGGAGACAACAGACAGAGAAGGTTAAGGTCCCTCCATGCTAGTGTTTTGAATAACTAAGCCCATTAGCTGGTATTTGGCTCAACACTTCCCTTTATCAATAAAAAGGAGTATTCACACACACACACACACACACAAAAAAAAAAAAAAAATCAGTATCTAAAGCTCAACGGGCAACTGCTTTGCTTTTGTGATTCCCCGATGAGTGTGAACAGAGAAAATCTCACTGCTACACTTCTGAAAGGCGCCAGCAGAAGCTGGCAACCAAATTATTAATTTTTTTCTTTTAAAAAGTACAATGAGCTCATAGGTCACCTTCAAAATACAGTACATCCGTTCCCAGGAGTGGAGTACCAAGGGATCAAATGCCCGAGTCGGCAGCAGAGGCAATAAAGTGCTCAGCAGGCTGAGTGAGGTGCGTCTGGCCTCACCAGTGTCTCTGCTCTGAGCAAGGTCATGAAGGCTCAGCATGAGCCAAAGCTGTCCACAGCAGAGACCACTCATGGCCATGATCCTGGCACACGCCGGGGCCTGCCTGACACCTGCACACACTTCAGCTCAAAGCGTCGGCGGGTAGACGACCTGCCCAGTTCTGTGGAGCAGGGCTCGCCCTGTAATTTCCCACTGAGTCAGGACGTCAAGTGAGAATTCCACTGATGTTTTTAAATAGTCTTGGCTCCAATAAACCAAGGCGGGTGGCCATTTGGGAGTACGCCCACGTGGGCTGGCAGGGAGCAGCAGGTCTCCTGTTACTGGGGACTGGAGGGGAGGCTTCTTCAGCTGCCTCCAAGTGACACAGGTAAAGTCTGTTTGCAGGGGCTCAAGAAAGAAGTGAGGGCACACATCTGTTAATGATGAGTGTTAGTCAACTATCATCAGCAGGAACTGGCTTTCTTCTATTGTGGATGGAAAAAGTGGCGTCAGCGTTTGTTGGTGGGGGGCGGGGAATCGCTTGCTCCTTTAAGTGAGTTGTGTGGGGAGAGGAAGGCAGGCAGCTGCACACAAGTGCCTAAGCTGGGAACTTGGCAGCCAGTTCCCGCCCCTCTCCATTTTGCTACTAAGGCTTTGGGGCTCCGGGAAAGCTACACCCACAGGGGACTCTGTATTCTTGATTCACGGTGATCTCAGCTTAGCACACTTGGTGAAGGTCCCCGAGGGTCGGTGTCTTTCCCCGAACCCTGAGCTACTTTGGTTGAAAGCACAGGATATCATCTCTCTCAAAGCCCCAGCCTGGCTGGAGAAGGGGCTATTTCATAAAAGCTTAATTCAATTGAACTAAGAGCTTTGCTATGAAATTAACTAAAAAGTCTTGTTGTTTGTTGGTTTGTTGTTTACTGTTTTCTATAAACCGTATGCCAAAAGTCAGAGCCATCTGCTCTCCGGGGACCTATGGGTCCCTTCTCCATTGCCACTTTTTTATTCTATTTTTTTTTTTTAGAGATTGATTTATTTTTGTTTGTGTTTGAGTGTTATGCCTGTGTGTGTGTGTATGTATGTATGTATGTATGTATGTATGTATGCATGCATGTATGTATGTATGTATATTACATGCATGCCTGGTGCCAGAGGGTGCCAGAAGAAGACATCAGATCCCCTGGAACTGGAGTTACAGTTTTGAGTTAGCATATGGGTGCTGAGAATGGATCCTAGGTCCTCTACAAGAACAGCAAATGCTGAGACATCTCTCTAGCCCACCCACATAACCTCCTTAATCCTAAATACACATTAACGTCCTGAGGTTCCAGGACCACAGTGGCATCCTGTGACCCTGGCTCACATTCACTGCTTGCCCTTGTATCCATTTAACTAACAGCTGTGCCCTCTTAAAATCAAAGTAAGGGCCAGCGTAGGACCTTTACAGAGCTGTTTGCTTGAGGAGTCTTAACATGCCTTTCATATAGCAAATATTTGTCTTTTCCAAACTTTTAAAGGGTAATTATTTTGTGAATGTGGCTTGTCCTTACCATCTCCTCATCCCTATGTTTTTGGCTGTTTCCTCCTATGGCTGAACTTATTTCTGAGAGAGAAAGCAAGCATCCAATTGGGTTTGGGGACCATGGGCCGGTATCCATAGCAAAGAAGTACCACCTGGACAACCGGTGGTGGCAGAGTACTGGGAAAGAATGCTGAGGCCCCACACTGAAACCGTCTGTGTTTATTACCTGAAAGCTATGGCGCCAGCACACACAACCACGAATAGCCCGATAGCATCTTAAAGGAAAAGTTCCTATGGTGACTTCCCCCAAAGCCAAAGGGACAGCTTTGCCTGTTTTGGTCCCAGACGGCACAGAGCCAGCTCCATGTGCCCTTTCATCGTCTTGAGGGACACTTGCTGGAGGCTGGCATAGGAACTTGTCTTGCTGTTGCCAGGTTGCTGCAGGTTACTGGTTGGAGTGGAAACCACCCCAAACTAGATGATTTCCATCCTTCACATGGTGTTTGGCATACAGTACACAGTAGTAGCATATATTTGATCTTGGAATTATGTTGAGTTTGAACTCATTCACTTCACCGAGAGTTAAATCTCACTGCTAGGGTAATTTGTTCCTTTTGGTAAAACCCAAAAGCCTGCTCCCAGTCGTGCTTTTGGGTGTGATGAGCATATTCAACATGAAGGACAAAGTTAAAAAAGCAAACATCTCACCTGATCAGATGCTCCACAGAAACTTAGCAAATAGGAGCCATGCACTGACAAACACTAACATTAAAACGCTTAGACAAGAGAAGAGCCCCAGCTGATTAGAGTCCATGTGAGCTGACTAGTGTCCATGTGTCTGATGTCCATGTGTCTGCTGCCCACATCAATGATGCTTTTTGTCCTTCAAGTAGCTGTAGAGCATCTCCAACCCGCCCTCCACCAGCTCCGGCAGGGGCTTGGATAAAGGATTATGGGAAATGTGCAACCCCTTGTCCATGGGGTTCCAAGCAATCCTCCCCAGTCTACAGAGCAGGTAGAGTTCATCCGGAAGGGTCTGGATGTCATTGTTGTTCAGGTTCAGCAGCTCTAGGCTGGTGACCAGGCAGAGTGACCTGGGGAAGGAGTGGATGTTGTTGCTCTCTGCAATGAAGATCTGCAAGCTAGCCAGGCACTGGATGCTCTCTGCGATGTTTTCCAGACGATTGGAGCCCACATGCAAGAAATCCAGCTCCTTCAAAGAGAAGACACAGATGGGGATGTGAGCAAAATAGTTGTTGCTGAGGTTCAGCTTCCGAAGTCTGGAGAGGTCTGCAAAGCTGGCCGGGAGCTGGGACAGACCGTTGTGTGACATACTCAGCACTTCCAGGTTCCTGCACAGGCTGAGTTCAGCGGGCACCTCTGCCAAGCAGTTCATGTTGAGGAACAAGACCTTGAGGCTCTGCAGGAGACTGACTTCTCTGGGGAGACTCTTGAGGCGATTCCCACACAAGTTCAGGACCACGATCCGGGTCAGCCTGCCCACCTCAGGGGGGAGAACTTGGAGCTGGTTGTGGGACAGATTGAGTTTCTGGACTTCCAACAAGCCCCACAGAAAGTCTGGAATGTCTGTCATTCCTTTGGTGACTAAGCTGAAGCTAACATGCCGCATTCCGCGCTTCAGCAGGGACCGTGGGTCCTTCCCCAAGAGCAGGGTGTCATCCCATGAAGAGAACTTCTGTCTCTTCCCCAGCAGCAGCCTCTTGGGGTCCTTCTCACTGGAGCCAGTCCTTGACTGTTTGACTCCCATTGGGGCTTCCTTTCTCCTTCGAGGTTAGAAGTTTGCTCTGCCTGGGTTCCCAAACCTCAGACTGTGGTGGGCAGGGACAGGGGGGCAGTGAACGCCGAATTATAGCCAGGGGATGCTAGCATGGAGAAAGCTTGTCTTGCCTGGCCTTGCAGATGACCAAGACAGAATCGTGGCTGGCTGTGGGCAAGCTGTGCCTGTCCCTGGGGGGTGTGTTGAGGAGGTTTCTCTCTGAGTGGACAGGCTGTAACGATACACTTGTCTCTGAGGTTTCCAAACAGAACTGCCCGATTCCCTCTGTGCGCCACACCGCACCTGTCGCCGTCAGTCTGCTTGAGTTTTATTGACCTGGTGTGTGCGCACGAATCACAGGGCGGTTCCGTATAACTTTACCCTCTTGGCTCTTCTTTGGGATCGCCGATGAGCAGGGTGATTAAGGAAACGCAGCTAGAAAAAGAAACAAAGTCAGAAAACACAGCTGACCACACCAGCATTGATCCCCCCCCCCGCCCCGCCCCGGCTGAGGGAACTGATCCCAGGGAGAGTGACAGCCGTGGCTTGTCTGGGTGCTATGGGTCACAGTGTCCACCGCTAGTGTCAATGAACTGTGCTGACAAAAAAAAAAAAAAAAAAAGCAAACGCAGTCCCCACCCCAGGCAGAGAGGCTCACACTGTGCTTTCCCCGGGAGACTCAGTGAGAAGGGTCAGTTTCCTTCACTGCTGTTGCAATCCAAGGAGCGCTGGTCCCTCTGATACATGAAAGAACAGATACTTCAAGCGCAGGATACTCATTACTCTGGAGGGATAGTATCACTCTCCTGACTTCCGAACGTTCCTCTACCGCCCACCCCCCAACCCCCTCCAAAGGCTAATTCTACCCTAAGTGTGCAGAGTTCATTTCTGGTATTATAGGCTGAAGTCTATTTCCCAAAGTTCATATAATTGAAATCCTGACCCGTCCAAATGTATTTAGTGACAAAGTCACATGAGGACCCGAGGAGAAGATGGATTTCTGTAAGTCGAGGAGAAGTCCCCAAGGAGGTCAGCAACTGAGCTCAGCACTCTGTCCTCAGATCTGTGAGCAAAGCAAACAGCTCATCATGGTTCAGCTCTACCATCCAGGGCCTGTTCTGAGTGGGGATTGACACTTTATGTAAGTGGAAAATGCCCAAAGATACTATATTCTATAAACGGAAGGAAAGGGGCTAGCAAGGTGATGACGTAGTTCTGAGGAGGAGTCAGGCAGTGTTGGTAACTGGCCCAGGAGTGCCTGGCTCTGGCTGGTCTAAATAGACTAGTAAGAATTGCTATAGATCAATGCAGTCTGTGACCATGACCTTGCCTGGCTGCCCACCAGCCCAGGAGCTCTGCAGGATTCTGCCTGGGAGCTGTCCAAGAGCCTGCCAGTCCATCCCTGCTGCTGAGGGGCCTTCTCAGGGCAGCAGTGGAGTGAGATGTTACCTCTGTCTCCTCTTGGCTTTGCAATGTCAGTGAACAGAGTCAGCCCAAGATTCTTTGACAGGGGTACAGACTTTGGAAGTTCTTTATATGAGAGATTGGGTGTTTGGGCTATTAGTGGGGGGAAAAAACACAATAGTGTGGCTAGATTTTTTTACCCTGAGATTTGGGATTGAGCTATGTCTTATCTATGCAAATTTCATAAAACAAGCCAGAGCCATTTAAAAATGGTATATTTCTTCTTCTTCTTCCTTTACATGAGTATGGGGCCCTTCGATGAGGTATCTTAGCCTTCAGGACTAATGGGAGTCAGGATGTTTGAGACAGCTTTCTTTTTTGTAATGTCTAGCTTATACATTTCTCCAACAATATCAGGAAGACAGTCAGTGTTCTTTGAATGTTAACCATGTGAAATCAGTGCACATTGCATGGACCTGTGCTGTGGGATGGCCTTTCTGTATGCTGCGAATATGTGTTGCTACTATTGGTTAATAAAGAAGCTGCTTTGGCCTATGGCAACACAGGATATAGCCAGGCAGGAAATCCAAGAGAAATATAGGGAGAAGAAAAGCTAAATAGGGAAGACAAGGCCAGCCACTGGGGGAGGGGCAAGATGTAACAGAACACAGGTAAAGCCACAAGACATGTGGCAATACACAGATTAATAGAAATGAGTTAACTTAAGAGTCGGGTGGTGGTGGCACACACCTTTGGGAGGCAGAGCCAGGCAGATCTCTGTGAATTTGAGGCCAGCCTGGGCTACAGAGTGAGTTCCAGGAAAAGGCACAAAGCTACACAGAGAAACAACTCTGTCTCGAAAAAGAAAAAAAAAGAAAAGAAAAGAAATGGGTTAATTTAAGAGAAAAGAGCTAGTTAGGAATAAGCCTGAGTCATACTTTCTAATTAATATAAGCTTCTATATGTTTATTGGGGACTGAGCAGCTATGGGACACAGGAAACCTTCCTGCTACATACCTGTGTAGAACAATGTTTAAATCCTTGCCATTTTGCAGATGAAGAAACAAAGACAGAGGACGATCCACCAACTTCTGCACTCACTGTTCAGGGGCAAGTGGATTGCAGACCCAGTTAATCCAGCTTCATAGCCCAGGCAGGGAACCACAAGAAGGCTCCAGGCTAAGCCGTGTAGAGATGGAATTAATAATGTAAAGGAACATGGCTCCTTGTTTTCAAGGACTGTGAAGCAGGACTAACAAAACATATTAACACTATGTAGCTATACCCATAGAAATAACATAATTAGGCATTCCCTGGCATTCCATACCAATATAACCAAGAAAAGGAAAGTATTTTTACAAAATCCACAAAACTTTTGTGTGCATGATTTAAACACTCATTGCCTGGGTCTTGGCTGTCTTTGAAGTCTGCTGTCTGCAGCAGTGACTGTCCAAAGCTGCTCCCTGTTCCATGAATCTGATCCCCACAGCAAGTCAGACTTTTGGGGGAAAACGTGAAATCCATTTCTATTGGTTGCCTCTCTCCCTGCTGGGACCAGACGCCTAACAGAAGATGTTAACAGAGGAGAATTTTTTTTTTTGGGGGGGGGGGCATGTTTCAAGACAGAGTTTCTCTGTGTAGCCCCAGCTGTCCTGGAACTCACTCTATAGACCAGGCTGGTGTTGAACTCACTGAGATCCCCCTGCCTCTGCCTCCCAGGTGCTGAGATTAAAGGCGTGTGCGAAGATTTTTTTTTTTAAGTAAGAAAGAAACAGGAAATTTTATTTAAAGCAATTTCTAGTGCCATCCAAGTTTTTACAAAACAAAATTAGAACTTGAAAATAATGCAAAGAAGCAAAAGCAATCATTTACTTACTGTAGTAGACTAAGGCAAAACAAACTAGGCGTGAAGGCTTAAAACGTAAGCATTATTTTAAGAAGGCCTTACAGGATTCACTTCCTGCTGATACAATCTATTTATTTATTTATTTATTTATTTATTTATTTATTTATTTATTTATTTATTTATTGCTTTCCTGATTTAAAAACAAAAAGATTTTAAAGGATGTTAAAAATATTTAGCATAATCCAGATATCTTTTTAAACATACTGAATTATAACACGTGCAAACTCAGGCTCAGATTGCTTACTTTATTTTTTAATTTTTATTCTAGCTTATGGACTGGAAGAATTTAAGTGCAGTCCATCATTGTAAGAAAGGCATGATGGTAGTGGGACTTGCTGTGGATGTCGCTCTGAATAAATAAAACACTGATTGGCCAGTAGCCAGGCAGGAAGTATAGGCGGGACAAGCAGAGAAGAGAATTCTGGGAAGTGAAGGCTGAGGAAGGGAGACTGCCAGCCGCCACCATGAGAAGTGAGATGTAAGGTAATGGTAAGCCACAAACCACATGGCAAAGTATAGATTAATAGAAGTGGGCTAAATATAAGAGTAAGAGCTAGACAATGGCAGCCCTGAGCTAATGGCCTAGCAGTTTAAATAATATAAGTGTGTGTTCATTTTATAAGTGGGCTACTAGACTGCTGGGGCTTAGTGGGACCTGGAGAAAAGCTCTCCAGCTACAGGGACTATTTCGTGGGCACTCCTCACAGGTCACTGGGCTGGAAAGCAGAGGGCTGGAGTCAGAGTTGAGACATTGTCCCTCTAAGTTTAGTCCCTGTGGCCTAACATTTGCCAACTAGGTAAAATATCCAAACATTTCCACCATCTCTCAAAAACAGTGCCACGAGCTAGGAGCCAAGTGTTTAAACACGTGGGAGATATTTCAAATTCAAACCATAATACCACTTCACCCTTGACTGGAAAAGGGCATGAAAAATCCAACAAGGCTTTTATTTTCGTAACTGTGCTAGTTAAATTTTGGTCAGATGACACAACCTTGGATCATCTGAGAAGAGAGGACCTCAGCTGAGAAGACGCCTTCATTAGACTGCCCTATAGGCACGTATGGGGCGGGCATACTGTCTTGATTAATGACTGACGTGGGTGGGCCCAGCCCACTGAGGGACTTTGACACTAGCTTTGGGTAACAGACAATAAGGGAGAATGGTGTTTCAGAGTTCTCTACAGAGCCCACACTCTTTACTAAAAGAGATTTTTCTTGTGAGCTGAGAATCGAACCCAGGGCCTTGCAAGTGCTCTACCACTGAGCTAAATCTCCAACCCCAAGTGAGACTTTTTAAAGGGTCCCTGGGTGGGTTTCAGGATGGGAGACACTTACAAGGCAGCGCTGCTGAACACATTTTTGAAATTCTGTAATGAGACTGTCTTTTAAGACTAAGAAGGCCAAAGACCCCTGCTGCTCACACCCTGCATTTTAACCCCGTTTCTGAAACCTTCTAATGAATTACTGCCCTAACATATGAACAAAATCAGCATTATTATTTTTTAAGTGAAGTAAAAATAAAACCAAACTGGTGAAAGTGTAGAACAGCAGCTCATGTAATCGCGTGAAGCTGTTCTCAGATTCAAAATAATAGAATGTCCTTGAAAACCATTGTTTAAGCCAGGTCGGGAGGCAGAGGCAGGTGGATCTCTGTGAGTTCGAGGCCAGCCTGGGCTACAGTGTAAGCTCCAGGATAGCCAGAGCTATACAGAGAAACCCTGTCTTGAAAAAACAAAAGAAACCCACCAAACAAACAAAGACATTGTTTGGGGGTCAGAGAGACCTCAGTAAGTCTGAGTTAGGATCCCAAAATCTACATGGTAAGGCAGGAAGTGAGGTTCTCTGGCTATCATGACTTCTGAAACTACCTTAGTCCATCCTGCTGGGGCAGTACACCCATTGCCCTCAGGGCCCTTAGCTAGTTCCAGATGTTAGTAGTCCCAAAATGCTTCCCAGGACTTCCCTTCTGGGAACCAAGCTTCCAATATGTACCTCAGGGGGAAAAAAACCTCATTTAAAACACACCACTGAAACAAAAAAAACAAAAAACAAAAGCTGGGTGGTGGTGGCGCATGCCTTTAATCCCAGCACTCGGGAGGCAGAGCCAGGCAGATCTCTGTGAGTTTGAGGCCAGCCTGGGCTACAGAGTGAGTTCCAGGAAAGGTGCAAAGCTACACAGAGAAACCCTGTCTCGAAAAACAAAACAAACAAACAAACAAACAAAAAAAAAAAACCACACTGGAATTAGAGAGATTGGTTCTTTGGTTTTTTGTTTTTGTTTTTCGTAAAAGAGCAGATTGGGGGCTGGGCAGGAGGCTCAGTCAGTAAAGCCCCTGCCACATGAGCCTCAAGACCCCAGTTCAGATCTCCAGCACCCACATCAGCATCTGTAAGCCCAGCCCTGGAGGCAGTATAGCCAAAGTCATGGGCTTCAGGGTCAGTGAGAAATCTCATCTCCTCCCCCCCAAATAAAGTGGAGGCCTGGGGAAATGGCTTGTCAGGTAAAGGTGTTAACACGCAAGCCTCACATTCTGGATTTGATTCATTGGAACCCTGGAAAAGATGCCATGGTGCACATCTGTGGAAATGGAACAGCACACAGTGTGAAGTCTATTGGCTGCCTCAAGGTGGAAGACAAGAACTCGACACCAAATATGGTCCTCTGGCCTCCACACACATGTGTCCATGCATGTCCGCACTCACACACATAAGTGCATGCACACACCCTAAATTAATAAAATAATTTTAAGGTAGGGAGTTATAGAGGAAAATATCCAACATTGTTTTCTGGTTTCCATAGACACTTGCACCCATGTCTATGAATACATGCATGATACGCACACATGTACACACCTACACAAATACATACATACATTGCACACACACACACACACACACACACACACACACACACACACACAAGCTGACTGAAATAGAAATGCATAAGGAAACATCAGAAGGTCAGAAGCCACACACACACACCTGCCCCGAGAGGCACTCAAAGCGTGTTCTTCATGCATTTGATCTCTATTTTGTCCTCATTTGCAAACTTCACGCTTTCTTCAAGGTCAGTCACATCCACAGCTGCAAAACACTGCTTGTGCATCTTTTGTTCACTCTCTATGGATGGCAGATTCGGTATTCCCAGCTCTGTCTCACATTTTCGTATATGCTGTGTGATAGTCCTCAGACCTGCAGGGCTGGCCTGTATACCTCATACCAAGGAGGAAAAGACCAGACCTCAGTGAGCTTAAACACTTGGACACTGCAGTGTGGCACAAACGAAAAGCATGCTTGCCTGTTGCATAGCCTCATGCACACACACACAATGTCCCAGCAGTAACGAGGCAACAAATGTTTCCTCCCTACTTGTTAGGGTACGGTCCCTTTTGGTTTCTGCTCCACGTGGCCATTGCCATGCGTGCTTCTATGAAAGATAGGTCCTTTGGGAAACCTTCTTCCAACACCTGCTCTCCTCTAGAAGAGCCTGGGTATCACCTCTTATTTCCAGAAGCATCCTGGATTTGCCTTTGTATCATCCACCCCAGTAGTGGGTAGCTGTTCCAGCTTTGACCTGGAAGTACTACCCCCAGTGAAGCTTCAGGTAACTGCCGCGCCTACCTATGACCTGCCCCTGAGGCGGGGCCAAGATGGGATCCCTTAAGACCCAAGATTTGGGTGTGCTGGTTCTCTTGGTTCCTGGTGATCCTGGACGCTGGATGGTAGACCAAGCAAAGATCTCCAGAGAACCCAGCTGGACTGAACTTAACCTCTCCTGGACCCCATAAGCAATCCTTTAACTAGCTGTAAGTTACCCCCCCACACACACACACACACCTCTTTTTTAACTATGTGGAGTTGCTTTAATAAATCCTCCAATACACCCCCATAACCATAGTGGTGGATATCAACTGAGCCAGTTTTGTCTACCAGGGGATATTTAGCGATGTCGACAGGTGTGTTTGATCACCCACTATGATGTGTCCTTCAAATCATAATCCAAGCCTGCTGCTCACCCCTTACAGTACTAAGGCTAGCCAGCCCCACTGCAAAAAAAACACCCAGTCCAAACCTCAGCAGTGAAGAAGTAGAGAAACCCTGTGTGTGGATGTCACTAGCCCCCCACCAGTGTCCCCCACCAGACAAGCGCATTTTTAGGCAGGAGCTAAACTTTATCTACCCTGCAGGGTCCCGTTAAGGGATCCATCCAGACAGAAAAATAATAATAATGATGATATTAAGCCCCAGCTTGCCCACAGTGTGAAGACTGGCATTCCATCTAGGAAAAGAGAAGCCACAGAAAGGCAGGCTCATCCCTCTGGGATCAGAGAAAGACAGCCTGTCAGAGAAAGACCCAGAAATCACCAGGGCTCATGCAACTATTGGAAAAACACAGGTCTTCATTTTTACTGGCCAGCATTTTATGAAATCTTCCCCAACTCAATTTACCTTTTAGATAATGCTGCTTCCAGAAGGAGATCCATTTCATGACCCAGAAGCTTCCTCCCAGGAAGCCCTTCCTCTGCTGGACTGACTCTGGTCCAGGCTCCCTTTGCCTGGATCTTCCTGTTTATCCTCTGTGCAGTGAGCAAACAGGACAGTACTTCTTTGGGCCTGACCCAGCAGAGCACATGCTCTGATCGACAGCACTAAGTTCTATGCTGGGGATGAATCAGGACGACGGAGGGCTTCCTTGCCTGCCATGCACAAGGCCCTGGGTTTGATTCACAGCATTGCAAAATAAGTCAGTAAAATAAATAAATAAATTTGAAAAGACACTTTGATTACAGGTTGGGAGAGTAATCAGATACCAAATCAGCATTTTGCATATCAGGTTTATTTTGGAAAGCAAGGTCATGAGTTTAAGAACAGCGAGACTCTAAAAAACCCTGAAGGCCAAGTCTCCTTTAAAGACATTAGAAATTGGTGTGATGTTTTAGGATGCAAATTGGGGAATAGCTAAAAAGATAAAATTTTTGTAAAAAGGTAGAGATGGAAGTCAGTTATACTGTTCCTCTAAGACATATACCTTTCTGACTGGGGAGCTTATAACATTTGTACTGTATTTTACTCGTGTGCTTGATTGGAATCTCTTTCCAGGACTCTCCAAGCTCCCCAAGTAGGTCTGTGAGATGGTGACAGGAAGCTCCTCTGTCTGCAGGGGCACGGAATGAGAGCACAGGATAGGAGGCTTTGGAGACTAGGGGATTCCTGTCTAGCTTCAAAGGCTGAAGAGTCAGATCAGCTGGCAAAGTTTTTGATACACAAGCAGGGAGTCCTCAGTTAGGATTCCCAACACACAGAACAAATCCAGCTGTGATGGTGCACAGCTGTGACCCTAGCATCGGGGAGGCAGAGACACAACATCCTAGTACTCCCAACCAGCTAATCTAGTTCAGTCCAAGACCCTGTCTCAGAAAACAAGAGAGCCATCCAGGAAGACATCCAATGAGACCTCTGACCTACACACACACACACACACACACACACACACACACACACACACACACACACACACACACAAGTGCTCACACCCACACCAGTGGGAACATACATATACCCCCACACACACAAAAAAAATAAATTTAATAAATACATTAAAGAGTTAGGTTTAAAAGTCAGAGACCGTAGGTCGGTTCCTTGCCTTCCTGCTTTCCAGTTGGTGAATTGGTGAATTCAGTCCAATTAATTTGTATTTCTGACTCTCAGTTTCCTCCTCAGAGGGACATAAAAGTACATGGATATAAATAATAATAATTTGGGGTTGCTAGGAGATTGGAATGAGGAGAGGCAGGTGAACTATGCAGCACAGGTAGTTCCAAGCTTAGAGAGCAGTGATTGCTAAGTACTGATGGTGGAGAGTGCTGTTCCTCCTGACTGTGTGATTTTAGGAATGTTATCTCTTTACTGTGCCTCAGCCTGCTTTAGAAATTAGAAACAGAATATTCGAGGCTGGCATGACGGCTCCATGGACAAAGGCACCAGCCACCAAATATGACTTCTTGAGTGGGTCCCCAGAATCCACATAGTTGAAGGAGGGGACTGATTCCTGCAAGTTGTCCTCTGGCATTCACATAGGAAAGAGGGCACATGTGTGCTCATGCACGCATGCGCGCTCTCCCTCTCTCTCTCTCTCTCTCTCTCTCTCTCTCACACACACACACACACATTAAAAATAAAGATAGATAAATGAAAACAATAAAGAAAAAGGAATAGGGTGTGCACACTGCGGCCCTGTGCGGAGGGCCTGTGAGTGACAGCTATCTCCATTACCACCATGAACGTCACTGCCCCGACAGTCACTTGAGTTTTAATGATTGCATGTTAGTTGAAAGGAGGAGATGAAGGCACTCCATACTTCAAGACATCCATGGAAAGGAATGAAATTATATAAAAACCTTATCTACAAGGGGCAAGGACTGAAAGAAAACAGAAAAAAATTTAAAAAAAAAAAAGATTGGCATTCAGCATGCGAGTAAAATTTCAAGTTTTCTTTGATGTTATTATGAGTAATTACAATGTCTAACCTTTTACAAATTTGTAAGAGTACCATAATGAATCCCCATCCATCCATCATCTCTGTTCATAAATAATAATTATTTTTAATCATACAGAAAAATTCCTGTCTGCATTGCAGCTCCTTCTACTAACTTTTGTGAATGAGGTAATACAATTGACCTACGCTGAGCCTTTCGTGTGCATGGAACAAAAATACAAGGACAAACTGGGAACATCCAGCTACTTGTGCACTTGTCAGGAGCAAACTGAGGTGACTTCCTGCCATTTGGTCCCTTTAGTTACTCAAAAAACACTTAAGCAATTGCAAGGCGGGAGAGACGGCATAGTGGTTAAAAGCAGTTGCTGTTTGCAGAGGACAGGGACTCAGCTCCCATCACCCACATAGCAGCTCACAACTATCTGTAACTCTAGTTCCAAGGGATCCAAGGCTCTCTTGGCCTTCTCAGGCACCAGGCACACACACAGGGCAATTACGTTACACGCAATCAAAACATTCGTACAAACGAAATAAAAAAATAAATGAACTCATTAACAGAAGAAGAGAAGGACTTGCTGTGTGGTCAGGCTTGATTCCTTAGGGGTGCAGGAATGAAGCAGGTACCAGGGAAGTACCAACAAAAAGACAAATCCATGTCTGTGGGGGTTCATCTTGGCTGCCAACTGGACCACATCTTCACGTAACGAAAACCTAAGCATCTGGGTCACCTGTGAGGGCTTTTTCTTGGTTGAATTATTTGAAGTGGAAAGACATACCCTAAATCCAGATCTTCGGATGTGGGAAGAGCTACCTTAAATCTGGGCCATACCTTGTAGTGACAGCCTATATATAGTATATAAAGGACATGGAAAAAGAAAGTTCTTACTCTTTGCCTGCTTGCCCTCTCTCTCCCTGGCAAGTTCATCCTGCTCTGGTTTTAGAGCCTCCTTCTTCAGGATTCTGACCTATACTGAAGACAAGCTTGAGACACCTACCTTGTAGACCAGACAACTACTAGATTCATGGACTTTCCATAAGGAGAAAACCATCGTTGGATGTGGGAGCCCAGCTGGGAGACTAGCACCCACATTTTATGACAGGGAACTCTTGAGGAGAGAGGGATAAGATATATTACATACAAGAATAGAGGGGAAGAGAAACAGCTAGAAACACAGGATAGCCTCAGGAGGGCCTGGATCATTATCCACTGGCCCCTTCTGTTTATATTTATTTATTCTATTTATAGAATGTCAAGTGGTGGAGCAAAAGACCTCCCCCTAGCTCAGCCAAGTGTAGACCCTTCCAATCACCTAGTAATCATGCACATGGTCAAGCCATCCTCTAATGCAGCCCTGTTGGGTGAAGCAAGGTCAGATCTCACTAGGAAACCTTTGTGGGCCTCCACAGGTGGAATAGTTGAAATATAGCCTGTAAGCCACTCTAATAAATCCCATTTTTATAGAGAAATTCGTTCTACCAGGTCTGTTTCTCTAGATAACCCTGACTAATACAAGAGCCATAATGGGTTATTTCATTTTTGTTGGGTAGGACTATGTTTGAGTTGTGATAAGTACTAACAGAAGGATAAAGGTCTGCCTGGGGGTGGGAGATAGTAAAGGTGGGAGCTAGGAACTAAGCCTGAAGCAGAAGACCACACAGGATCTTTGAGATGATCGTGGACAAGAAAAAAAAAGTGTCAATTTAAGGAAAATTTTTACTTATAGTGAGATAAATCTGACATTTTGATAAGATCCATAGACTTATTCCTTTAACATTAATTTTATACTTTAAAAATTGTATGTATAATCAGGTGTGATGGCACATATCCCGAATCCCAGTACCAGTAGTTGGAGACAGGAGAATCAGAAGTTTGAGGCTGCCTCAGTCATATAACCAGTTCAAGGACAGCCTGCACTACATGAGATCCCCATCACAAATTAATTAATTAAAGAAATATTAAAATATTTGTGTGGGAAGGATATTATGGCTATGATTTACTATCAAATGATTAAGGACACATAGACAATAACACATATACACATAAAACATTAAATGTTATGTGTAAAACAGAAAACTCAACGTGAATTATTTTGGCTCATAGAAATCTGGAGTTCCATATTGTTCTGTAACTTTCCTTGAGTCTGAAGTTCCTTTAAACAGAGGTGCTTATGTTTCTTAGAGGCCCTAGAATAAGCGTCACCAGTGGGCAGCTGCACACATTGACAGTGCCTGAAGTGAGCTCTAGGTTGTAAGAATCACCCAGCTGAGGAAGCTAGAGGACAGAGACTGGAGGTTTTAACTGGAACAGACCTTTTCAATTCCTGATGTGACTAAGAAAGGTAACGACGGGCTGATGCCTGGGCCAGGGGCCACAGGAGACCAGTGGAGCAGCTGCTGGAGGAGACAACCTTCACCCCAGGGCCCCAAATCAGATCCCTCAGTCCACAACTCCTGCTTGGTGTCCCGTCTGTGTCTTGGAGAGTGAGAAAGTAGAACACAGGGCAAGTGGCCACCGTTCCCTCACAGAACAGAGATGGCCTTTCTACTCATTCTCCCTAACTGATCAGGATTTGCTTTTTTTTCCATATTTTTCCTCTCTACCACCTACAATTGTTCCTCTTCTTCCTCCCACTTCTTGTGGCTCTTGACAAAGCCCAGCCTTGTCTCAAACTCAACAGACTCCAGCTTCCCTGCTCCTGTGACCTAAAAGCTGGCATTACAGATGTGCTACCACCCCTGACAATTTTTCTCTTTTTCCTTTCTTTCACTATGACAACTGTCTCCACCCCTTCCTTCATCCCTCCCATCCCTCCTTCTTCCCTTCCTCTCCCTTCTTTTCTCTCTCTCTCTCTCTCTCTCTCTCTCTCTCTCTCTCTCTCTCTCATCTTAGTACTCCAATTCCATTGTTCAGACTGGCGTGGAACTTACTATATAGCCCATCCCAGGCTAGTCTTAAACTCTAAACTCTTAACAATCCTTCTGCCTTAGCATTGCTCAGGGTAGAGCATAGAGGTGAGGTTGGACCGAGAACTGGATCTCATCTCATCTGGGCTTGTTTGTACTTGAGCATATCTGATCTTCGAGTTCTCACAGATTCCACCTTTATCTGTAATGGTTCAGGAGCTTGGAAGATAGTGTGTGGGGAGGGCACATCGGGGAATAGCTGCTCACCAAAGTCTCCCAGTGACAGTGCTGCTGCCTGTCCACACACTGGACACCTCTCATGCCTTGTTATTGACAGTGTCATTTCTTGTACGATTGAAGGAAAGGGCCTGCTTGGAAAAAGCCCTAGGTACATTTGTTGATTCAGATGTTTAATAAAATGTTATGTATCATTTATTATTACTGTATGTATATGCATGTGCTCCTGGAAGCAACCTCTAGGAGGAAGATGCAAAGGAGGTGGGAAGCCAACAGTACTGTCTAAATGTAGGAGGTTTGTGGAGGCTTAGAGCAGTACAGCGATTTTTATTAACTAATTTCGAGGTTCAAGAAAATCCTAGGAGTGATATTTGGCAGGCCAAATGGATTCTGCTCCTAACTACCAGCAAAATTAGCCCCAGTGACACCATAAAAGTCAAGTTTAACTCAAGTTAAGCAGATATTGAGCCCTGGGCACCTTCCCAGAGAGTAGAGCAGCAGAGAGTAAACAAGAACTGGGACCAAAAATAGATGGAGGGCAAGGGAGACAAAGACAACAGAGAGAAATGAAGAGGAGGAAAGGATGAGGAGTGTGAAAGAGAAGAGGAGTGGGGAGGAGAAGGGAAGGGGGAGGGGAAGGAGGGAAGGGGGAGGGGAGGACAGAAGAGAGGACAAAGGAATGGTAGAAAGGACAATGAATGAATGGTCTCAAGCTCTTACTGAAGGAAAGCACTGAGGACACCCGGGAGGTGACTCCCTTTGGAAGCCATTGTAGGAAATGACCTTCAGAACTGAGTAGGCAGAGAACTCTCTGTTTCAGAAGGTGATTCAGGGATCTTATTTTCAGCATCTTTTGGAATGGGCTAATCACAGTCAAGCCATTACATAAAGTCCTGCCAAAACATTTCATAACTATCTTCTTGAAGCCAAGCAAATTATTTTTAACCAGTAGACATGAAGACTCTTTGATACAGGTCCCCACACAGAACCGTGTCCTCCCATTACCGACTCTAATCTCCTAATTCAGAACAGTTGAGATATCTCAGGGTCAACAATGGACTCAGGAAGCTGTGGAGGCCAAAATGACTCAAGGTCAGAGAATCTGAACTTGCTTTACCCAGCAGGGCTGCATAATGGGGTGATTTGGTGGTCATAGACATATTTACCTGGTGTTTGGAAGGGTCTACACTTGGCTGTACAGTGTGCTTTCATCTTGCAAGGAGAAGGTCTTTTGCCTCTCTCCCTGGCATCTTATACAAAGCCTTTTGAATAAATCTTTGAGGCCACTGGGTATTGATCCAGGCCCTCCCAAAGCTATCCTGTGTTTCTTTCTTCTCATCAGTGAGGTTTCTCTTTCTATCATTTCTTAATTCCTCTCTCCTCCACCGAAGAACTCTTCAAAAGGTGGGAGCTAGCCTCCCACAGGAAACTTCATTAAGAAAAAAGAAAAATAAATAGCATAGAAAGCTAGAAGGCCCCTTGGATCTCTGCTTTATTACATATAAGCTTATAAATCATTGAGTTGAGACCCAGTACTATTGAGTGAGACCCCAGTCCTAGTTTTAATACTTGTTCTTTTTTTCTCCTGTTGCATATTGGTTAAGTTACAAAACCTTCCTAAGTCTTGATCTCATGTGTGAAGTGGAGATGGCATCTTTCAGGTGTGCCTGCACACTGAGGGATTTTGCTCATGCCTGGCACTAGTTTAATACCTGGCATGTACTGAGCCTTAAAAACAAGAACTGATTTTCATTAACAAAAGAAATTCCTACTTCCCTTCTCCATAGAACTAAGAGACAGGGCTTGGTCCCAAAGGCAACATGAGACATTTTAAAAATGCACTCACTGAGCTGACAAAGGCCAGGTAGGCCTAGACTTGGATGCTCATGTGCCCTGGAGGGTGTGATTCTAAATCATTCAAGGAAAGATGCTGACACTGTATGTCATGTGAAGGCTACAGGCAGAAAGGGGAATGCCCTGATTCTTCTTTATAATCTTCTATTTAATCTGTTGCAGGAATACTCCTGGGCAGATGTAAAAAAAACTTCATTTATCCCAGAGAGAGTACCAGTGATATATATTGTGCACCCAATAAACTTATTTGGGGGTCAGAGAACAGAACAGCTACTATATTAAACATAAATATTAGGCAGTGGTAGCACATTAGTTCAAGGCCACATTGGAAATAGCCAGGCATAGTGGCATACCTTTAATCCCAGCACTTGAGATCTCATGTCTTTCTTAAGAAAGACACACATCTGTAATCCCAGGAAGTGATGGCAGGAAGCAGAAAGGTTTATAAGCCATGAGGACTAGGAACTAGAGGCTTTTTAAACTTTTAGGCTTTTAACAGCAGTTCAGCTGAGATACTTTCGGATGAGGACTCAGAAGCTTCCAGTTTGAGAAAACAGGATTGGCTGAGAAGTTGGCGAGGTGATGTTAGCTGTGGCTTGTTCTGTTTCTCTGATCTTTCAGAATTCACCCCAATATCTGGTTCTGGGTTTTTTATTTAATGAGATTTCTAGCAATTCATGTTATAATACCTGAGACACAATTCCAACCAAGCCTACCATGCAGAAACAGTGCAGAAAGAGTGGGTTCGGCTGGATTACCCACAGGAGCACAGCCCGCTTACAGACAGCCAAGTCACCAAAGAAAAGTGTCCCTTTCAGCAACTGTCAACTACTGACATCCACCTGAGGGGGCATGAGCCCCGGTGCCTCATGCTCCATCCTGGAACATCTTCTCCTTCTGGGGTAGGTTGTTATTGGATATACTCTTGTGAGAGTCTCTTGAGTTCTTCACAGTTGTTGATTCTAGTATGGCAAGACCAGCCATGTCATTCCCAGAGAACAGTTCCAAACTACAACCTCACTCCTGAACACAGAGCAGGGTTTGGTGGGCCCCCGTGCAGTAGAATCCTGGTGGGAGGGTGGGGGGACAACTTGTAAACTGAAGCTGGGAATGTGAATTGAGCTGTAGTTGAAAAATGTATTATCTGATTATTTTCATAGGTAGAAAGACAGTCTTGCTTCTTTTTTTTCCTTTCTTTTTTTTGTTGTTGTTTTGTTTTGTTTTGTTTTTTGAGACAGGGTTTCTCTGTGTAGCTTTGTGCCTTTCCTGGAACTCACTTGGTAGCCCAGGCTGGCCCCAAACTCACAGAGATCCGCCTGGCTCTGCCTCCCGAGTGCTGGGATTAAAGGCGTGTGCCACCACCACCCAGCAACAGTCTTGCTTCTTAAATAGGTTATTATCACAGAATTTTAAAATGATGCATTAGCCAATGATTTGCTGTGAATGAATGGGACTCTAAAGGTTGTGGGAATGCAGAGGCCCCCCCACTACTGAGCTCCTCAATATTTGTGCCAGGGTGATAACGGACTTTTGAGAAATATTGACAGATCAGTGCCTTATAACTTTCTAGTGCAGGTGAATATGTGTGTGTGTGTTTATATGTGTGTATGTGTGCTTGTATGTGTATCTATGTGTGTATATATTTGTATGTGTGTATGCTTATGTATGTGTGTGATTGTGTATGCATGTTTGTGTTAGTATATGTGTGTGTTTGTGTGTATGTGTTTATGTGTGTGTATGTGTGTGATTATGTTTGTATATGTGCATGTTTGTGTGTGTTTGTTTGCTTCAAATAGAAAAGATTCTAGACTTTTGCCTCTGGGGGCTAGAACAATTGTAAAGATACTTCACACTTAGATGTGAGCATGCAGCTATGCCTTTGGTGGGACCATTAGAAAGCTGTTCTGGCCTCCATGGTCTTTCCCAGGCTAGACCAGTTGGGTATTGTAGCCCATCCACTGTTTCCCTCCAATTCAGACTCTAGCAAGCAGGGGTCCTTTGTCCCACCCTGAGGGTAGCCCTGGGACATGGGTCCTGCCGTTTTCAGTTGGTCTCTATCCCTTCCTCATCTTTTCCGATCATTAAGCAGCCAGGGAGAAACCTAACATGTTTTACAAACCATGCCTCATGATCTCTTTTGGCTTAGGTAAACAGTTATGAAAATGTTTCATAATATATGTTGTAGTGTTACCTCTCTGTTGCTGTTACAACTCTCTGTGAGTAAGGCAGCTTATAGGAAAAGGGGTTTATTTGGGCCTATGGTTCCAGAGGGAGAGTCCATAACAAAGACAGGTGGTCAGCGTGGGAAGGTAACAGACTAGGACCTCAACCACAAATAGCACATGGGAGGCAAAGTGGATCTGGTGGTGGAGTTAGGCTCTCAGCTCCCAAAGTCTGACCCCAGGGATGTGTCCCTCCAGCAAGGCCACAGATCCCTCCAGCAGCACCAAAAGCTGGGGGCCAAGTGATCAAATACACGAGCTTACAGGATGTTTCCCATCCAAACTACCACAATGACATATAATAGAATATATATAAAAATAAACACAAGAGCTCATGTACAAATGAAATAAAATTCTATATCTAACATATAAATTAAATATTTGGTAATATATAAAAAATGCTTTATATAGTTTACGTGAATACTTTGGGTATTTAAAAAAAATAAGTATTCAGTAAAGCTTTTACTTCAAAAAAATTAAACCCAGTTAGTTAAAGGTTCTAAGTAGGCTTCAGAGGTCATAACTCAAAAACCATTATTTTCTAAAGAGTTCTGAAATGCAAGTGAGGAAGAAATGGTGTGAATGAGTAGTGGCAGATGGTAAAAGAAATTAGGATGAGCTAGGGAGCTAGAGACTATTTTATCTCACGATTCCAGGTTATAGTCCATATTTTATGGAAGTCAAGGCAAGGACCACATCCCTTCTACAGTCAAAAATAAAGAGAATAAATGAACTGATCCATGTTCACTGGCCTGCTTCCTTATTGGTGATCAACTCAATTTCTCTGCTCTTAATACTGTTCAAGAGGCCCTGCCTAAGGAATGGCGCTACCCACAGTGAGCTGTATCTTCACACATCCACTTCATTAAGATGCTCCCCATTCACATGCCCACCAGTCAACCCAATGTAGGCAGCCCCTCACTGAGACTCTCTCTCCACATGATTCTAGGTTGTGCTGAGCTGACAAGTGAAACTAACCCATCAATTCTGCCATATACAAAGCCCTGGGTTCAATCCGTGGCATTGCCAAAAGAATAAGAATGAAGGAAATCAAACTGACAGACACTAGGCAGTGGCAGAGTTCACCACAGAAAAGAAGAATGAGTACACAGAAGTGCTGAAAATGTGATTTTTGTAGGAGTGTAGGCTTGCCAATGAAAGGATGGATGATGGACGCTTGTGTCCTAAGCAATGCTTTTGTGTAGTGGCCTTATCTGGGTTGTCTGGCAGCAGTTCTCTGTGGCCATGGGTTGCACAGTGCTCCCTGCCTTTGATCTCCCATACTCAGAGTTCTCAGGAAGCAAATGCTTCTTGTGAATGAATAAGAGATTTGGGAAACAGTGGCTGAGAGCAAAGGGACAGAGCAGAGACACAGAGCAGTCACACAGGCCTCCATGGGCCGGCAGCATAGGGAGAAATCTTTTGTGGCTCCTGAGCTCTGGCTACCCTTTTCTATGGGACTGGGATCGATCAGTGTGGACTGTCAGCACACTGAACACAATAACATGGACCATTGTCACACACCAAGAAAATAAAACATTCTTAAAAGTCAACTGTAGTTTGTACCACTCACTAAAACTCACTTTCACAGTAATGTTTCATGGTGGGTTATACATCCCAAAGATGTTGAGTGAATTTTGAATAGGAGCCATTAAACTAATAAATATGTGAAGTAGTGGGAGTGTTAATTAGTATGATTTAACCATTCTATCCTATAACACTTTCTTATAAATACTTGCTATTGTGAGTTGTCAATTTACAATAAAATTAAATCTTAGGAAACATTGAATAGAGAAGCTCTCTTCCTTACCATCTGATGTGGTGATATTGTGTCCCCCAATATATTGTACACCCTAATAAACTTATCTGGAGTCAGAAAAGCCATTAGATAGACATAGAGGCCAGAAAATGGTGGCACTTGCCCACACCTTTATATTTATTTTATTTATTTATTTGTTTATTTATATATTTATTTTGGTTTTTTGAGACAGGGTTTCTCTGTGTAGGTTTGCGCCTTTCCTGGATCTCATTTGGTAGCCCAGGCTGGCCTTGAACTAATAGAGATCCACCTGGCTCTGCCTCCCGAGTGCTGGGATTAAAGGCATGCACCATTACCGCCCGGCCCACCCACACCTTTAATCCTAGAATTCCAGAGGCAGAGATCCATTTGGATCTCTGTGAGTTCAAAGCCACACTAGAAACAGCCAGGCATGGTGTCACATGCCTGTAATCCCAGGAAGTTATGGCAGGAAGCAGAAAGATATATAAGGTGTGAGGACCGGGAACTTTTTAAGCTTTTAGGCTTTTAGCAGCAGTTCAGCTAAGATCCATTGGGATGAGAACACAGAAGCTTCCAGTCTGAGGAAAGAAGATCGGCTGAGGAACTGTCCAGGTGAGATGGCTGTGGCTTGTTCTGTTTCTCTGATCTTTCAGTGTTTACCCCAATATCTGGCTCCCGTGTTTTCTATTAATAAGACCATTTAAGATTCGTGTTACAATCTGAGGGTGTTTTGGCTATGATACCTGTATTGTCTTTTATTAATTGGTCATTAGACTTCCTGGTTATTATCTGCCTGCCATTTCCCAATTATTTTACTCTTAACTTTTTGGGCACCTCTGGGTCTTGCATGTTCTAGATGATTTGTATTTTCTTTCAGTGATGATTCCCTTGAATTCATTGTCTCAGGACCAGGACTTTGATTGTATTAAAATGAGTTGCAGTAGAACTGGCTCCATCCCCTGCATTTGTCTGTCCAGATTTGTTTTCTTGTTTTAGTTCACTATTCTTTTATTTCTTGCCATCTTTATCAATTTTATTCATTCAATTTCTCTTTCAGTCATTTTGGAGGTGATGTATGAAACCTTTTATTCATCCAAGTTTCTTAAGCATTAAAGATGCGGCTGGTGGTGGGGACCTACAGGCCCCATTGTGCTACTCGGGAAGGACATGCAAGACTTGCCTGGCTGCGGGCAAGTAGTGAGACCTAGTTCTAATTTAACCAAAGGTCAACTAAGAAGGGGCTTTTATTCAGGGCTCCAGCACTTGCTTAGTGTTTCTGAGGCCCCAGGCTTAACCTCCAGAACTTCAGAAAAAAAGTTTCAAATACACAATGGGGGAGGAAGAGAGTGAGAGAGAAAGTGAGATCGTGACTAAGAGAGTGGGGGGGAGAAAGATAATAATCAACTGTATTCCAGGTGCTCTCACAGATGCTTGGGAAAAGATTAAATGATATTCTATTCTTGTGACTCTCATCTCTGTGTGCCTTAACATGCAAAATGAATCAACAATAGATACAATAAAAAGTAAATTAAATTACACAGTAGAAAGTAATGAGTGTTATGAAAAATAAAAAACAGAAAATTAATGCAGAATGCAGGGGGGTGGGAAGAACCTGAACAGTTACATTGTGTGGGTGTCAGAGAGAAAGTACCCAGAGCAAACACAAAGGGGGCGGGAGACTTAGCTATGTGGATTCAAAGGGAAGAGCATCTGCTGCCTGAGAAGCCTCAGAGCAGTGTTCTAAAGGTCCAGCGGCAGGGATGAAGGCAGATGTGACAGAGTTGGGACCGTGGAGGGTAGAACACCATGCATGGGCTTCTCCAATGATTGTAAGAGCCTGCTATTAGTACTGGATGAGATGGGAGGAAGTCATCGCAGACGTTTGAGCAGAACCCTTGTTGCTCAAATCTTAGATGGTCTTTTAGTAAAACAAACAAACAAACAAAAAACATAGAACCAGATATTGGGGTGAAAGCTGAAAAATCAGAGAAGCAGAACAAGCCACAGCCAACCTCACCTCACCAACTCCTCAGCCAATCCTGTTTCCACAAATCCTCAGACTGAGAGCCTCTGAGTCCTCACCCCAACAGTCTCAGATGAATTACTTTAGTTCCTGTCCTCTGATCCTCAGGCAAGCTTTATTAGGAACACAATATATCATCACAGACTCTGATAGCATCTAGCTTAGCATTCTGAACACACACACACACACACACACACACACACACACACACACACACACACACTGGAATATGAGTCAGCCATAGAAGAAGGTTGAAACCTGCCACTTGTGGCCAGGCAAATGGAACTTGAGAACTTGAGGCTAAGTAAAGTAAGCAAGCCAGACACAGAGGAAACAGTGCTCCTTGTCCTCGCCCATCTGCAGAAGCTGAGAGCACTGACCACATACAAGACAATAGAACAGTGGTCACTGGAAACTTAATGGGAAGGTAGGAGGGGCCGTGTGGGGAGGTGGACACCAGTACAAGTTAAATCGGAAGAGCTGAGTTTACTACAGTACAGGAGGGCAACCAAGGTTGACAATTTTCTTGCGTTTTGTTTTGATGTTGTGTTTTTACCTTTGTAGTCAACAATTTCTACCCCCAAGTAAGTAGAAGAACCAGAAGGTTCCCAATAGTAGAAATGGAATGTTTAATGAGACAGAAACGTTAATATTGAATCATTACACATTACATATGTACACCAAATTGTTACAGTATGCTCCTTGCGTTTGTGCATCGAATATGTGTCAATTAAAAGTAATTCTTTTCATTCAAAAGGATCATTTGAGATGCTCTAAAAACAATCTTGAGGGCTAAGAGTAGAAATGGGGTGATGACTTGCAGCACCCCAGGTGAGGAGTGATGAAGTCTCTGGCAAGGTGGAGGCAGTGAGCTCTGAATACAGTTGGGGAAGGGCAATGGTGGCGGGAACGGCAGACGAGAGATGTGGCTCAATGGCAGGTCACTAGCCTAGATCGAGCAAGGGCTCGATCCCCAGCATATGGGGACAAGTGGATTATTACCAATGCCAGATGCACTGAGACAGTGACACAGGGACATAGGTGTGACACAACAGCAAGCTGTTGTGTTACTATGGTTTATTTTGTGTCTTGTTTGTTGAGAAAGGCAGGTGGGAGATTCCGTTGGGACATGGAGAGTGTGAGTTGTCAACAGACACGGATGACTATGGAGGGAAGGACAGAGGGCTTGGCCACCAGGGTTGTATACTGGTGGGATGGTAGAGCTTTTAGGAGTTGGAGCCTACTGAGAGGTCCTTGGGTCACTGAGGGGGTAACTCAGGACTCCAGGCTCTTTCTGTCCCGCTTTGTGACTTGTCATTAGATGGGCTTGCTCCACTGTGCTGACCTGCCACAGTGGCTTCATAAAATGCTCAGAATCATGGAGCTCCTTGGCCTTGGGCTGGAACTTCCAACACTGGGATCTGTTTTCTGTTCGTGAGTTCATTATCTCTGCTACTTTGTGATGTTGGTAGGATAAAACCCGGCTAGTGAAAAGTCCTTCCAAACTCTCTAAATGTGTGAGGAATGTGTTGCTCTTGGTAGTGAGGTTCCATTTTTATTCTTTGGGTTTATTTAGCCCCATTGGCTGCGTACACCTCTTCAACACTCACTTTTAAATTTCTGTTCCACCATTTGGGATCATCTTCCTTTTCATCAAATGCATCCTTCAATATGTCATTAACAAAAGTCAGTAGATGGAAAACACTATTTGTTAATTTGTAATTATTTGACTTTAATTTCTGAGTGGTCCTTTTGGCTAAGAATACAGTCCTAGGCTCACACCCATTTTATGGAACATTGAAAATGAATGGCATTTCACTATCCTACATTTTCCTTTGTTGCAGTGAAAAATTAGATTTCAGACTAAGTATCGTTCATTCATTGTTGACAATCTGTTTTCTCACAAGAATTCTAAAAGATTATATGTATCATGATCTCACTAAATATTTCTCCCCTCAGCCCCCATGTGTGTATATGTGTGTTGGATGTGAATGCTTGTTTGCATGTATGCCTATGTGTCCGTGGGTACACACTCACTTAGGTGCACATGTGAGTGGAGGCTAAATGTTGACACCAAGTGTCTTCCTCAGTCACTTCCTACCTTATTTTTTGAGAGAGGTTCTCCCACCTGACCTTTCTGGTGGTCTTTCTGGCTAGTGAGATCCAACCTGCTTCCCTAACCCTGGAGTACTCCCTATTGCCCACATTCAACTTTCTATGTGGTGCAACAGATCAGACCTCAGTTCTTCATGTATGAGCAGCCAGAACTGTAGGCAAAAGTTTTTGTCCTGCAAGCCACTCCCAAGTAACCACATAGAGGCTTAATATTAATTATAAATGCTCAGTCAATAGCTCAGGCTTGTTACTAGCTAACTCTTACATTTAAATTATCCCATATTTTTTATCTATGCTTTGCCATGTGGCTTGGTACCTTTTCTCAGCAAAGCATGCCTATCTTGCTTCTTTCTACATCTGCTGGTAACTCTTCAGACTCTACCCTTCTTCTTCCCAGCATTCTCTGTTTGGCTCGCCCCCTAACCTTATCCTGTCTAGCTATTGGCCAGTCAGCTTCTTTATTAAACCAATCACAGTGACATATATTCACACAGTGTAAAGGAATATTCCACACAGCACTTTACTCACTGAGCCAGCCCCCTAGGCCCTACATGTGAATATTTTTTCTTGTAATTGTGTTCAAAAATTGTTGGCTTCAATTAATCTCTGAGTTGAAGTCTTTTATTCACAGCTGTTATCTCTTGAAATGTCACCTTTGGTCCCTCCGTGTGTCAGAGTTCTTCTCTCTCAATTCCACACCTCCCAATCTCTCATTTTGTTATCAGGTGTACAGCATGCTCACAGCTAATTTTCTTTTGTAATTTTATGTGTCTAGGTGTTTTGTCTGCATATTTATCTGTGCATCACATGCACATAGTGCTCTCAGAGACCAGAATAAAGCATTGAATCTTTGGGAGCTAGAGTTACAGATGGTTGTGAGCTGCCTTGGGTGCTAGGAACCAACCCCAAGTCCTCTGGAAGAGCGGCAAGTGCTCCTAACTGATGAGCCATCTCTCCAGGCCCCAAAGCTAACTTTCTTCCGTTTGTTTCGTTCTTTAATTATATAAAAATGGCTGCTAAGCCTTTCAGCTATTTAAGTGTTCCAACCATTATACATATCTTGTTTATGAATTTCTTCATATTTTAAACTGTTTTCCTACTTTAAACTACCATTGTAATTCACTTAAAACATACTAAATGCTTTTATTGTATTACTTTATCTGATCATGGGACATTGCTTCCTTGTGTGTTTTGTTGTTTTTTAATTCTTGGACTACTTACTATCTGAGGGAATTCCTTGAGGCCTTCATGGAAGGTCAATGGCCACAGACACGGTGTTGGTCACTTTCATCAGCTAGTAAGTCATGGTGTGATTTGGAAAAGCATAGCAATGGAGTAATTCCAAGCTGAAGATCTGCACAAGACCACCCAGTCCTGAGAGACTTTCAAAGAAAGCACACTGGCTGTCCTCTAGCCCGACCATTTAAGGCAGGCAGGCAGTCCTGTAAGTTCCTGCAGCCAATAGAGCTATTAATCTACTTTGATTGGTGCCAGGGCTTCTCCCAGTGAGCAGGGCCCGGGTGTGGCAAAAGTAGTCAAGCCTAAACTTGCCTCCTGCACGCTTTCAGCTTCTATTTTCACTTTGGGCCACCATCTGCTCTTACAGGTTTATCAACACTTTATCATTTTTTCCCCTGCAGTCTAGCATGGTTACTAAATATAAATGGAAGACAGTGGTCAGGGTATTTAGTACCCAGACTTTGGGTCACAACTCCTTTGTATCCCCTCATCTCCAGCTTATTAAAGATTTTGTTTTCATGTTTAAATTATGTGGGGGGTGCATTTATGCATATGGGTATGGGGGCAAGAAGGGGGTGCTGAGTTC
Organism: Onychomys torridus; assembly: GCF_903995425.1. NCBI lineage: Eukaryota > Metazoa > Chordata > Mammalia > Rodentia > Cricetidae > Onychomys > Onychomys torridus. Next base: position 22,643,421 of record NC_050465.1, read on the forward strand.
CCGGGAGCTAGAGTTACAGCAAGGTGCCTGAAGTGATGCTGGGAACTGAAAGCTGGTCCTCTGGATGAGCAATAAGCATTCTTAACCACTAGGGTATCTCCCCATCCCTTCATGGCCATCTTAACAGCTGTCATATGATGTCAGCATAGGCTTACTTATAACAACTGAAAGATGCTAGCTTATGGAAAACAGACTCTCTTTTCTTATCCCTAATAGTTAGGGTTTTAAAAGCCTATGTAGAGAAGAAAGATAATTATGCAAGATTAATGGAGCAAATGGGAGACAACTTGGGTAATTCTTTTCTCACGCTTCCACGTAGCTCTGGCCATGATGCATGTGTTTGAGAGGTTTGCCAGGCTACATATCCCCAAATGAGCATTGCTGGAAGTAGCTGGAACTGGGAATTAGGAAATGTCCTGGGAAGTTCCTGACTACAGTGCTCTACTTTAGGCCCACTGAAGTCTATCAGTGGAACAAAGCATCCTAAAGCACAATTTCCTAGATGTTTGTATGTAAACTCTGTAGCTAAGCCTGGCCTGGTGGACTTCAAGTTCTGTTTGTAAATTCAAACAACTGTGTTTCCCCCTCTGGCTCCAAGCTCGGTCTTCCCTTTGATACAGAACACAAAGCATTCTGGGTTAATACCAATTGTCTAGCAACTGTCTGTGGCTCACATGTTTAGATTTTCCTCTAGGGGCAACTTGCACATCCAGCGGATGCAGTTTGTGAATGGCTTAGCACTAACATGTGAGTATTCAATTATGGCATAGTCTGGAGGTCTGGTTTCTTTGTCAAGTTTTTTTTTTTTTTCTGTTACTTTATTCAGTACTTATGGGTGTCTTTATACTATTTGTGGTCCTATAAATTTCTGGTCTCGGCATGTCTTTCAGTTCAATTTACAGCCTTCTAAGAACTTGTTTTTCCCTTACACTAACTTGGAATCTTGGAGAATAATGTCTCATCTGGATGAACAGAGTGATGGGGAAGACAGGGGTGAATGACAGAAAGTGCTTCTCAGCCTGTTCAGACAGGAGAAAGCTTCCAGTGGCCATGCTCCTTACCTGCCATTTATTGTTATTCCCAAATGTATTCCTCAACAGTATTTACCAGCTTCCCACCAAAATCCAGTCAATGCCTGACATCCTTTTAATGGTGGCTGTCTTTGAATAAATTAAGATGTGTGCTCGCTCTAAGATAACTGAACTCATTTTATCTGGGAGAGATTTTTCAAATTTAAGAGCAAGTAGCATGAGGGATAGTATAAAGTCAGGTGCAAAAATAAGTGATATATGAAGCTCTTCATAGCTGATCATTATGATTGTCACACTTCAAGTTCTGCTTGCAAAAAGCTGGAAAAAATGAGGTTGAAAACTGGCTCTTGCTGGCTTCCTGGGGGGGGATGCCTGAGTGAGCAAGGCTCATCAGTTGGTACCACATTCTGCCACTAGGAGGAGCTGGTGTTCCTCCACCCACTCTCCGAATTGGCTTTCTCATTTAGGAGTGGCTCATTATTACCTCAGGCTTGGCATAATTATTATGAAAGAACTCTCTAATCATTCCAGGAGGCTAGAAAGAAGCTATTAAAAAGAAACTGATAAACTCTATCAGATGCCCTGGAAACTTCTGAGGACTGTTCTGCTGCCTTGAGGCTTACCATCAAATACTAACAGCTACTCAAACACAGAAAGTCAAATTATACAAATTACACACAAGAAACACATTTCATTAAAGATAAAAAGGAAGTGTAGGTTAACAGCTACATGATGAATAGCCCCCAAACTGCTTATTGAAGAATAAGTGACATGAAAACGTCAGCTAACCAGCCTTTTCTTCTCCCTTCCCTTTTCTGCCTTTCCCTTTCAATCTGCTCAAAGCACCTGGTTTTTCCCCAGCCTCAGCCACCTCAGGACACAAAGACAGCCACAGCAACCCTGAAAGTTTAGTATTACCAGACTATGGAACCAAATGTCTTGACAGTTGGAAGTCTTCCACTAATTCTAGAAGATTCCCTGAGAATCATGGCCGTCTCAGCACAGAATCAGTTTTCCACCTGTCTGACAGAGTGAAGCTTCTGGCTGTTAGGATTCTCTTTCCTGGGGCCCACATGGTGGCAGAGCACAGAATGCTAACACCCCAGCAGGTCCCAGAGTATAGGAAAGGACTCTGTCCCCACACATCCTGGAATCCTGTCAACCTATCATGTACATCCATCCTCGGGGGGAACTTCAATGCTTATCAACTCCCTTCCCTCAACTCCACTTGCCAGGCCTCTCCATGGCTGTATTCAGCCTTTGCATAAAGTCCAAGAAGATACTGCAAAACATTAAACTGATCCAAGCATGTTGGCACACACCTTCAATCCTAAGACTCAGGAGGGAGAGGTAGGCAGATCTCTATGAGTCTGAAAACAACCTGGTCTAAAAAGCAAGTTCCAGACCAGCTGGGCCTACCCAGTGAGACTATCCCAAACAAACAAGCAAATGAAAGGAACACACAGAAAATGTTAAACTAAAACTCCCAATTTTCCCCTGCAAGCCAAGTTGGCAGCCATTTGCCATTTGGGCAGTGGAGGAGGTAGCTTCCTGCCAGGATGTCAGCATGTGACCCTTTGTGGAGACAGAGCCTTTAAGGAGATAGCTGGGGGAGAAAATGGAGTCATTAAGGGGAGCTTTCACCCCCTATGACTGGTGCCCTTGGGCAAACAGAAATCCAGACTCAGAGAAACACCAAGAGAAGACAGGAAGGAGGCCGCCATCATGGTGTGAAGACATAGGAAGGAGGCCGCCATCATGGTGTGAAGACACAGGAAGGAGGCAGCCATCATGGTGTGAAGACATAGGAAGGAGGCCGCCATCATGGTGTGAAGACACAGGAAGGAGGCAGCCATCATGGTGTGAAGACATAGGAAGGAGGCCGCCATCATGGTGTGAAGACATAGGAAGGAGGCCGCCATCATGGTGTGAAGACACAGGAAGGAGGCAGCCATCATGGTGTGAAGACACAGGAAGGAGGCAGCCATCGTGGTATGAAGGGACAGGAAGGAGGCAGCCATCATAGTATGAAAACACAGGAAGGAGGCAACCATCATGGTGTGAAGACGTAGGAAAGAGGCTATAGTGATATTTTATTTGTATTGAAATGTGATTTTATTTGTATGTTAATAAAGTTGCCTTGAGGTCAGAGCAAGCCAGAGCAGAAGCTGGGCGGTGATGGTGCACGCCTGTAATCCCAGCACTCGGGAGGCAGAGCCAGCCGGATCTCTGAGTTCAAGGCCACTTTAGAAACAGCTAAGCATGGTGACCCACTTCTTTAATCCCAGAAACCCAACCTTTAATCCCAGGAGTGGGGGCAGAAAGAGTAAAGTATATAAGGCATGAGGACCAGGAACTAAAGGAGTAAAGCATGTAGTTAGTTAACCATTTGGTTGGTTAAGCATTCAGGCTTTGGAGCAACACAGTTCAGCTGAGATTCATGTGGAGAAGGACTCAGAAGCCATCATGGTGTGAAGGCACAGGAAGGAGGCAACCATCATGGTGTGAAGACACAGGAAGGAGGCAGCCACCATGGTGTGAAGGGACAGGAAGGAGGCAGCCATCATGGTGTGAAGGGACAGGAAGGAGGCAGGCATCATGGTGTGTGGAGGCACAGGAAAGAGGTAGCTGTCTACAAGCCTAAGAGAAAGGTCTTGTAAGGAACCAACCCTGCTGGTACCTGATCTCAATGTCCAGCCTCCAAAACTGTAAAGAAATCAATACTCTGTCCTGGCCACCCAGGTAAACTGACACAGGCCTTACTTCTCTTTCTGTGCTGACATATTGGAAAGAATTCAGCATGCTGATAGCTTGAAGAGACACTTAAAAACATATCTTTTTGTCCTATGTGACACGTTGCAGAAAGTTCCTCAGAGTCCTTTATCCACTTCAGGAGTCCCACTGGTACAGCTGGTAGCATAATGGGTCCCAGAATACCCAGTGTTCTCCCTCAACTCCCACAAAAGCTGTGATGTCCCCTACACTGGTATGAGCCTCTGGAGAGAGGGTGTAGAAGATCACATGAATCCCAGAGGACAATGTGAAGAGGACTTTTTGAACTCCACAGGCCAGTGGGGCCTGGGAACAAAAGGGGTCAAATAAGAGGGTCACACTGACACTATGAAGGGCAAAAGTGTCTAGTCAGGAGGGATGTACCAGGCCAGTGAACTTGGAGGCTGAGTCAGTAGCAAAATTGGCATCAGAGTGAGCAGTGACCAGGAGGGTCACTGTTATGACCCATAGAGCAGGTCCTGGGCTCTACTTCCATGAAGGCTCACAAATTCCCCCTTGCCAAGGTGATATCTTGGAACAACAAGGGACTGTGACTATGAGATGCTGAAGAAGGGAGTGTCCTATTAGGAGACTGAAAGAAACTGAAAGAACGTTCTTTAGAGACACATTGTTCCCTTCTACTGGGGGTGAGCAGGGAACTAAGCTGAAAACTTTCCTGTCAGACCTGGACAGCAAACATAACCCTGGAGTTACGTATAACTGACCGTCATTTCTCTGGCTACATGTCAAAGGCACCCTCAGTACCATGTAGGAACGGTCACTTCTGGAACATGACATGACCACCCTATCTCTAGAGAAATGCCCCCATTGTCCGGTTGTCTTTTCTTTCCCTTCTGTATTATCAAATGCTGGCTCCCTGGAGTCATTGTTGATACTGTGTGTAGATAAGCACATAAGGCTGTATTTGCTCTCACCATGAGGGACAGAGTCAGATACCAGGGAAGAATACCAGGGTCCTCGCTGAGCTTTGGAAGCCTCAGTTAGGGTGGGTATTCCTATTGAAGGGGAGTGGATTAGGGCTGGATAAGGATAAGAATGCATGAGTCAGAGCTGTTGAGCATAACAAGGCAAAGATTTGGAGGCAGTGTTGGGGGTGGGGCGGGGGTGGTGGTGTGTCTTTGATAATTTCTATTGAAAAGTAAATGGATCTTTTCTGGAAAATTCTAAAATGACAAAGTTACCAGATGCTTCCTATTTTTCATGGAGTTACATCCTTGAAATGCAGGTCCCGATTTAAGAGTGTAAATCAAAGCGCATTTACACACATACCCAACCACTCGCGCTACCCTAGCAGCACATACACTGTAGGGGGAGGGGCACAGACCAAGTCCTGCAACTTGCGGTCTAACATAACTCACACAGATGATGAAAAGACCCAAAAGTCCAAGTGCCATTTCAATTACGCATGTGTTGTTCGCGCATCGTCACAGGGTTGAAAACAGTGGAGTCATTATAAGTTGGAAGCATCAGTACTTACAACTTTCTAGACCAGAATTTCCTAGAAAAATAAACTTTTATCAAGAATGAAAAGGACTAATGAAGTCATGTTAGTGTAGACAGTTGTGGTGCTTAATCTGGTAGGAAAGAGGCCCTGGGTCAGACGTGGATAATGCAGCATATCCCAGTGATTATGAGCTCATGTGTCTTCTGTGTGGACACATGTCTTCTTATTACCCAGAACACATGGATGGATGCCTCCTTTACTCCCTAAGTCTGAAGACACAGTGGAGCACGGGGATCCCAGGAGACATGAGGATCAAGATACACCACAAGTCTTTGTAACTCAAGGTACTTTTTTTTATTGGTGGTTCTGGGACCTAACCTAAGACCTCCTTACATCCATCCTAGGGTACCTCCAGATCTAGTTAAATTTTTTTGAGAAAAACATTGCTGTATATCCCAGGGTGGTCTCAAAATTGTGACTCGCCTGCCTCAACATCCACAGTAGCTGAGATGACAGGTGTGTGCCATCATGCCCTGACCAAGTTAGATAAGACTTTAACTCACAATTTTAGAAAACCATACCAGCTAGGCTTTGTAAATGTGGTCAAACCCTAGCTTTATTTTTAATTTTTGGTAGTCATTTCTTCATGGATTTTCATGATTTTTATTTTTATTTTTTTTTATTATTCAATGGATGACTATGTTTTGGCAACCCCTTAAGTTTTCAGCACAGCCCCCCTCCCTTACTTAACAACAACGTGAACATAGATTTACATACAGCCTCTGTGTTTTGGATTCTTTGTGTGTGCAATGCAGAAGGAGGCAAGAGCATCTACCTCACTGGGTAGAGTGCTAAGTGCAAAGCATCCATGCCTCGACCATACACACGGTTGGTAAATGTTCTCTTTTGGGGCATTGTGCATGTGGCATGACCCTTCCTCAGCCTATTATAAGGCCTCTTTCACCATCTGGCACTCAAGCAGCATTCCATTGTTCTCTACTCTGCAGGAGACAATTCTTTAAGTACAGAACAGGGTTAAGTACTGCTTAAGAACTAGTTCTATGGGTTTCTAATCTAGTGTAGAGATGCATTAGGCTGATTTGAGCAAAGGGTAAAACCATAATAAGCCATCCGGATTTAACCCACTGCACTAGCTTTCAGCTGCCTTTCCAATCATCAATTTTAAACTTGGCTGAACTAAGCAGTTTGTTATCAACCTCCCCTGAGCTTTGCTGTAGATAATCACTCCTCTAACACAAGGGTCATTATGGTAATGATCGTACATGTTGGTGCTCAGGCATCTAGAGGCCACATTTCTGCAGCTCAAACCCATGATGTCACAGCCAGCTCAAGTCTCCAGAGGGTTGAAACTGTAACTGTTTTCTGAGCATGCCCCATGGAGAGCCGTGAAGTCCCCAAACAGCTGCACAACCACCACACGCTCTCACCTTGTCTCGCCTCCAATCTCCTTTCCCTACATATTGACTCCCCTGATTCCTCATTCCATGAATATCCTTAGTGCAGAGGAGGCATGTTTGAGTCATGCTCTCCATCCCCATGTTTGGCTGCCTGAGGAATAAACTTGTACTCCTGGTGATGGGCCTGCCTGCATGATGGTGGGTAGCATTGGCTTTCTTATAGGTTCGTCACAAAACTAAATATCACAGGTGCTGCACATTCATAACACTAGTACCTTGAGGAGGCTGAGGCAGGAAAAGTATGAGTTTCAGCCAACCTAGGCTATAGAGCGAGGCCAAGTCTAAAAGGGAGAGGCAGGGGAGGAGAAAGAAGAAGGAGGGATGGGAAGAAGGAAGAGCAGAAAGTAACTGTCGTAGGGTTTCTGTTGCTGTGAAGAGACACCATGACCATGGCAAATCTTATAAAGAAAACATTTAATTGGGGTGGCTTACAGTTTCAGAGGTTTAGTCCATTACCATCATGGAGGGAAGCATAGCAAGGTGCAGGAAGACATAGTGCTGGAGAAGGAGCTGAGAGTTCTACATCTTGACCCACAGGCTTTTTGAGCAGAGGAGACCTCAAAGCCCACCCCCACAGTGACACACTTCCTCCAACAAGGTCACACCTATTACAGCAAAGCCACAGTGCCCTATAGTGGGAACCATTTTCTTTCAGATCACCACAGTGACTAAGGACCCACAGGTGTAGACATGACAAGGGGGCAAATATATGTATGCCAAGCATAGCAGGGCTCAGATTCAGGAGAATGACCTGTTTGGGAAATGCTCAGTGTTTGTGAGTCTGAAATTAGTGTCAGGTAGGGGAGGCTCTTTGTTCCTTTGTGACTCCTCAGACATAGGTGCAGGGGAACCACCTGACTCCCTGTAGTGCACCATCCTCAGGAAAAACTGGAGGCAGCAGCAGATGGCCCTCCATGCTGGCACCTTCCTGTCTGTATCCCGAGCCCAATCACAGCATCGCAACTATGTCTGTGTGTTTTAATTGACTAGTAAGCCATGTGTTTCAAAGCCCCAGGAGCCTATCCATCCATTGGTCTCCATAGTAGCTGGTCTGTCCATGAATTTGGAGGTTCCTATTGTCCCTAATTGCTTCTCCACATGAGAAAGCTTTCTGCTTTTACTTGCTCTGTAGTGTTCAAGTGACTTGAGACTTTCCCTATTTTGGGTGTGCCCTGTCTGGGAAGCCTCCAACTGAATGCCAAAAAAAAATAAATAAATAAAATAAAATATTTTTTTCTAAAAGCCAGTAACAACAATAAGCAAAGGAAACAATAAACACAGAAATATTTAAAAGAAGAAAGAGGCTTTTATCCAGGAGCCATTCTGTTCAGCAGGTGTGGTCCATGCAAGGCTTTCTTTCTGATGTGAACAGGGAAGCTGAGCTCAGTTCACATGAGAGAACTACAGATTCCATCCCAGACGTCTCCTCTGAATTCACCCAGCCATTAGATCTAGTCCTCGGTTGCCACAAATGTCACAATGGGAAAACAAAGTCACCCCCATGGAGTGACTCCAGACACACACAGGATGTGTGCTCTGTAGGGCCTGGGCAAGGCTCAAAATTCTAGATTAAAGGTCTTTAGGAACCTTAACAGAAGATACTGTGACCTCAGATTGGATCCTGGCTGAGATTAACTGCACCAGTAAAGAAAACTTGAGAACTCTCTGGAAAACTCCAAGGGGATGGTGGTAGATAAGATGGACATTAAAGGGCTCTAGCAGGCCAGAGCTCCACAAACATGGCTCTGCATGCCCTGCCCTTCCCCCAGCCCCTCGGCCTTGCTAAACTGTTAGATGGCATTCCTAAAGTCAGCCACCAAGTCTAGTCCCTTATTTGGCCACTTCCTCCTCCTCAGGCTGGCTACCAAGCTTCAACTATCAAGGTATTGAAGTTCAGCAAGCAAAAGCCCTTGGGCTCAACTAATTAACATGCCCAATCAAAATTAACTATCTCTGCCTAACACAGAGTTCTCTCCCTTTACTTTTATAGCCCGCCATTTTCCTATGGACCATGTGTGTCTCCTCTCTATCCAGAGGCAGTCCTTTGTCCCCCTCCAGGACAAATACTCCTTCTCCCCTCTCCCCCCCCCACTCTTGTCCCCTTCCCCTTCTCCCTGGTCTTCTAACTTTTGATTTTGTCTCTTATTCCCTACTCTTTGTCCCTCTGGGACAAATAAATCCCCTTTGTGCTGAGAACTTGGTCTTAGGGTGTCTTGTGCTGATTCTGGCCCTTTCAAAACTTCACTTAGGGAGGGAGGACTACTCATTGAAAAAGGCAGGTCACAGACTATTGTGTGACACTATTTCTGGAGAGATGTACCCAAACGTCTACTCACCCTAGATCGGGAACTGATGATGAACTGAGATAAAGATAGCACCCCAGTCCAGTCTTGTTGAACCATGAGTTCTAGTAGGGTCACTTAGAGGAATCCATGTGAGAGGTCACTTACAGGAGCAGAAATGGCAGAAAGACAGCGACATCACCAAGCCTACCCCAGTGTAAGTGGCAGCTCATAAAAGATGGGAACCTGGAGCACACCGCACAGCCTGTAGGCAGCTCAATGGATTGGAGTGTCCTTTGCAGTTCAATCAGGTGGTCTGAGTCTTTCCTGGGCAGCTTGATCTGAGCCACTCTTAAGCAGCTCAGCTTGCCTGTGAGTCTCCTAGGAAGGCCAGCTTGTCTAAGAGTGGATCTCCCCAGGATTTGCTGCTTATGTGCTATTGAGGAGGGAGGGGCTTAGTGAATATGGTCAGTTTCAGGGACTTCTGGAAGTTATTGAGTTGTTTACTTCCTGTCTTAATGAGATTCAGGATATATTTCACTTTTTCATAGAGCATCCTGTCTTAAAATACCCTATTGTTTCACCTCCCCTTCACATCCTGTGTTTTCAGAAGTCTCCCTTCAAGATGGAAAGCTTTGACCTTGGAAGAAAGTGCTGCACAACACAGAATGACCATTTGTTTGTAGAGAGAGTACATGTGAATTCATTAGTATATGTCCCACCCTGACTCTCAGAAGGGATATGCAGGGGTTAAACTCAGGGCCTAGTGCGTATTAACCAACAGTTCTACCACTGACACACACTCAGTCCTATTTACTTATTCCTGCTTGTCCATAATTTGTGGTATTGTCACAGCAACAATTTAAGTTTACCTTATTGAAACAAATAAATACAAACAAATTGAATACTTTCCCTTAAGAAAATGAAGTAGGCCCCTGTGGCTGTCTCCGCCTGTGTGGAGGTGACTGGGTACCCACAGATCTCTTCTTCCCTTTCTCCTCAGTGTCTCCAAAAGGTGCCTCCAATTCCTCAAACCAGCACACCCAGCGCCTGTATCACGGCATGTTGTACCTGCCAGTTGCTCTCCACAGTTTTCAAAGTTGCTTTCTGATGCGCATTATAGAGCTTCCTCTAGGTCTGGGCTTACAAATGATGATGAACCTTTAGAGGCCTTCCTTCACAAGAGAGTGCTTGCCACTTTGGAGTTTCATTTTTGGACTCAAGGGTGAATCTCTCATGTTAAAAACTCAGCTATTATACGTGTAAACACATGCTTATGCATACTGCGCGTGCGCACACACACACACACACACACACACAAGGGATACTATCGATAAGGGCATCATCTTGAGGCACCCACACATCCACACCTAACCACCTTCTCACTCACCACCAGTGATGGAAGTATATGTCTCACATTATCTAAAATAACATCTAAGGAATCTCCCATCCTTAAACAGAAAGTCAAGGAGGCAAGATCCTGGTGCCTACTTTCTCCATCATCCCCTAGGCTATTCATGAAGCCTGAGAGTCACTAGGCTCCAACCATCAGATCATTGAAAAGAGTATGCCATTCCAACTGAAGTCTGTCTTTGCCCCAGCTCTCTCTGTACAAGGGAAGCCTTGAGGGACAAGTGTCACTCCCCTCTGAACAGAGTGGTCTCTGCAGCCCACACTCACAGAGCTCCATCACATATAGCACACAGATTTTTCTCTCCAGCATGAGAGATTCACTAGGGACTGTCAAGCTCCAGTGGCCCATCCTCCAAGTGATGTTTGGGATGTTTGGAGGTGGGCCCGGCTCAGGGTACCTGGCTGTGATGTTGGTCACTTGGGTGTCTATGCTTTGGTTTTTCACCCAAAAAAGAGGGGCATAGGAGATTGCTTCATGACAGACAAGTGAGTTAGTGCATTCAGATGTTTAGAATTTGCACATCCTTCCTGGACACCTAGTAGGCACTACATAAAAGTCACTTGTGGTTTGGGTGAGAAATGTCCCCATAGGGTCACATGCCTAAACATTTGGTCTCCAGCTGAGGACACTGTCCTGGGGAGGTTGTGGTGTGATGGTCAACATATCATTTAAAGTTTTGATTACTATGCTTCGGATATATGTATTACTTCTAAGTGTAAAAGCCCCTAGCTTGTACAGGCTTGTGCCCTGTCAGCCCACTTCCCTTTTCTCAGAATAGTTGACATAAAACTGCCCAGTCAGGGCTGGAGAGATGGCTCAGTGGTTAAGAGCACTGGTTGCTCTTTCGGAGGACACGAATTTGATTCCCAGCACCCACATGGCTCACAATTGTAACTCCAGTGCCAGGTGATCGAATCTGGAATTCTCAGGGCACACAGACAAACATGCAGACAAACCACCAATGTATGCGAAATAAAATAAAACTGCCCAATCTTGTAAAAATCTCTTGCTGCCAAAACTGTTCTTGCAAGATAATGGGTCCATGAAGCTAACCGCTAGTTCTGCCTAAAAAAAAAAAAAAAAAATTGCTCACTTGCTCTAGATAACTGAGACCTCTGCCTGACCTCTATTACCAAAGTTAAGCTTTGCCTACATGTAGATGGAATGTGAGTGAACTGGACCCCCAAAATTGTGACTTTGTAGTTTTTGCCTTTACAAACCCTAAGCTAATATGGCTAATGTTACATCTCAAGTGTGTTCTCAGGTACGGTTCTGGTGCCAGCATCTGAATGAAAGCCTCTTTCTAAATCTTAGTCATTGTCAGGTTGGTGAATCCCTGAATGACCCCAGACACATAACAGTGGAGCCTTTAGGAAGGAAGGCCTAGGTGGCAAGCACAAAGTGCCTTCAGGGTGAGAGTGTCCCCCAAGCTCTTTGTGCCCTGTGAGAAACGACTGCTGTAAGCATCCAGCACCGTAGACTGGACTGACTCTGATCACATGCTGCCCCCAACATGAGAGACTGTATCCCCTGAACAGCGAACCAAAACTTCCTCCCTTAACTTATCTCTCTCCGATGTTCTGTTGCAGCAACAAGAAAAGGTAACAGATACATCACCCATTGCAACATGAAGCCTCAAGGGTTACACCTAGCCCACAGGGAATACAGCTGCAGAAGTTTGCTGAAGGAACACAGACTTTAATTAGGACTTCTGTGAAGGAAAAGAGGGTGTGTTGACACTCAAAGAAACAGCCACCCTGTGCTCCGTGTAATTGTTCCAGAAAGTATTAGCAGTGGCAGTCTTCCGGTTGGTACCACTGTAGTGGCTGTTCCAAGAAGGATCTAACGTAGTCGGCCTCAGGATGCCCAGTGGGAAGACTTCATGGATGGTGTTGGCCTGGTAGCTGGACAAAAGATCCTCAGACATACAGGAGAGTCAGCAGGAGAGGGTATCTTGTAGGTGTAGAAAGCCTAGGTCGTAATATATGGTGCAGAGGTTGACGGATGAGGCTAGGACAGCAATCTCCTTCCCTGCCTGGAGGCACAATGCTCATACAGCACACGGCCCTAGCAACTGCAGGACCCCACAATGGGATAGCACACCTAAGAGATGTCTCCTATCAAAGACCAGCCCAAGATGGGGTTCCACAACATTAGATCAAAGTTGTCTCAATCTGGTGCCCAAAAGTCATATGGCTTCCCCTGTGCCATCAGACCCCAAGGAAGTTCTGAAAGAAGCAAGTTAAAACTGGAAAGGTAAGATTCTCTTGGTTTCTTGAAGTTAAATCATGTTAATTATTTGATACATAATAAATCTATGGCTGTGTGAAGAATGTTTGCTGAATCATTCCAAGATCTGAGGAGAAACTGAAGCATTGGGGACCCTGGAGGCTTTATTTTCCAAGGAAGTCCCCCCAGTTGAGAGGGACAGAAGTCTAACGGAACTTAGACTTCAGTGGGGACAAACGCATTTCCTTCCCCAATGCATTTCTGCTCCTATTTATTGACCCCAGATGCAATCTCTGTTTAGGAGGATTAAATACTGTCTTTGGAAGATAAAGTGGATAGTAAAAAGCCACATATTAATGAATTAGAGCCTGCTTATAAAAACCTCATCATCAAAAATTAGATCTGCGGCAGATTAAAAAAGGAGCAATTTATCCTCAAACATTCTCTTGGAAATGATGTGTGCAGAATGTGAACATTAATCTCCGAGACCTGTGACTTCAAATTCTAGATATGCAAGCTGCCTGCTTTCTCAGACTTTCTGGCCTCTGATAGCCCAGCAGTTTACTGCTATGGAGTTGTTGGGTTTTTTATATCTTTATTATGTCAAGTTTGTTGTTTTGTGTTGTTTTTTAAACTACTCTGGACAGAAGACAGAGCATAGAGCTCCTAATGCTTCCAGAGCACAACCTTTGGCAAAGTGAAGTCACTGCAGGTTAATTAAGAAATTTTAAATATTCTTCCATAGAAAACTCTGTGCCCTGAGAGGAAAGGTTATAATTAAGATGGATTCTGTGTCATTTGGATCGTTTAAAATGCCAACTCTTCAAAAAAACAGAGATAATAAAGTCAGTGGGGAGAAAACTAGAGTATTTGGATGAACTGACCTTGCTAGCAAGAAGACTTAAGGAACTTTCTTTCCCTCCCAAGGCTGTTTGCATGCTTACACCATCTGATCTTCATCCCCGAGGCCTAGAAGATGCTCCCAGGCTTTCTCTGTGCCTGTAACAGTCTCCTCTGCAGGCCCAAGAAGGTGAGACCACAATGACTCCAAAAGTAAGATTTCTCTATAACAAGAAAGTGGTCCCCAGCTCAGGTCTGGTGGGGTGTGGTGATACACCAGGCATGTATATTTCTGGCCTCCCCAGGGAAGGGCAAGGTGTGGGGTGGCACCTAGAGAGGAGGCAGGCTTCTTGCATGAAGTTGGGGCACTTGGTATTGATGTCCTCCTCTGTGTGTTGGGGTCCCATGGTAAGGCTCTTAAGGAGTGCTTCTATATGGTGTCTGCAGACACAGAGCTGGAAACATGTAATCAAGCCCCTCCCTGAAGGGGGCAATAAAGTCTGGATAACTTTACAGCACTGATCTTTCCATCCCTTTTTAAGCCACAGAGTCCATTTCCTTTGGTCCATTCTTTTTGCAGGACGATGTCAGCCTTCAAAGTCTACCCCAGTCTGGCTCGCATGTCCCCACCTCTGCCAGTTCAATGGTAACCCACAAAAGTTTGCCCTAACTATCCTCCTGCCTTGGCCTCTGGAGCACCAGGATCATGGGCATGTATTGCCACACCTGCCCTGACCTGGTGTCTCTTCCCATCACATGCAATCTCCCTTGCACTAAACAGTGATGCCTGTGAATATTGGGAAGCGGGACAGAATTGACTCTGGACCATACTTCAGTAGACTCCATCTCAGTAGCTGAAAGCCACTGTCTAGTGTGTGGGAGACATAGTTATCCACTGTTCACAGTGTTCGGGCCTCATTTGAAATTCTCAGACAGCCAAATTCATTATTTGTAAAAATCTGTGCTTATTGTGGATCTGGGGAATATTATTCACTGTGGAAACTAATAGGGCATGAAGTCTTTCTGTTCCAACATCATTGACTACAACAAATAGAGGAAAGTAAAATGGTCCCAGCTTTCAGTCTCTTTGAAAGACTCTTCTTATCCAACATCTGGTCCCTGTAGACATTCAGATCTCACACCTGGAACAACAAACATTTACTCGCCAGTGAGAAAATAGATTGGGAGATGTCGTGTGGTTTGCACATGTTTACCCATCTTCTATGTGGTTGGGATTTGAGCCCAAAGCATGACTAAATGCTATTCAATTTTATGCTCACTGAATTAGTGAATTGCTATAAGAAAATACCATTGTGTTAGTGCTCAAAGCTGCTGTCACCTCCAATGCCCGCTTCTTCTAAGTCTCAATGTCTTACTTTTCTGTTGCCATAACAAAAATACCCGAGGCTGGTCTACAAAAATAAAAGAAGAGACACATTTACCTCATACCTTTATCAGAGGCTCAAAGCCCAAGATCATTTAGCCTCTGGCAAAAGTCCCCTTGATTATGTCACAGTGTTGCACAGGGAAAGTGACCATATAAAGAAGGGTTCGAGCACAGGGTGGTCTCCTTTATGACGACGTTCTTCCTTGAGAACTAACACATTCTAAGGATTCACCATTAATCCCTTCCAAAGGTGGTCCCCAATGACCTAGTTAGTTCCCATTAGGCTCCATGTCTTAATGATTCTACCCCATGTCATCATCACACTGGGAACCCAGCTTCCTGCACGAGAAACTTTGGGGAGAATAAACACAAACCATATTCATACTCCAGCACTTTGAAATATGTGAACACCAACTAACACAATGAATATATTAATTGTGGTCTAGTGGGCATACCTTAAACATAGCCCCTCAAGTTGGTATTGCATTTAAGAACCCTAAGGTATCACTGGAAATCCAGTCTAGTATTTTTGAGACTGATATCTGTGCCCAGAAAAGACAAGTGTACAGTGGGCTCTAAATCTTCAGAAGATCCTCTCATGAGCAGAGAGCGCTGTTGGGTCTAGGAGGAGGTGGCCTTTGACTGAACCATGAAGTGCAGAGGGACACGTTGTGTGTATAGGGTTGGGAGGGTCTTTCAGGGTCATGTTAAGTGGTTAGCAGGGATTCAGGCTAGGGTGTAGTTCCCTGCATCTAACTTAACAAAGTACCACACACTGTGTATTGTTTAAATCACAGAAATGTATTGTCTCGGGTCTCCAGAGGCTCCAAGTCCAAGATATAAAAATATTAAGGGCTGTGCACCTTGCACCCCACAGGAAGCCTCTCTGCCCCCTCCAGCTTCTAGTGGATGCTGTTAGTCTTAGCTCTTAGCTGTGTCATCCCAGGTCTCTCTCTCAGCCATCTCTTGGTCCCCTTTTCTTCTTATTTACAGATAAGTCACTGAGTGACAGCCTGTCTTACTCCTGTGTGATCCATCTCACTTTAATTGTAACTATGACCTTCTATTATTTACAAATAAGCTCAGAGTCTGAAGCACAGGATTAAGGTTTTGTATGAGTGGCAGAGGGGTCAACACTGAGCCCGTGCAGGTCGGAGACTTTGCTGCCTCCTCCTAGCTTAGTGTTTCAGGTCACTCACAGTTTGGCTCTGCTCCCTTTCCTGTCTCAGCTGCCCAATCCTCCACATGCTTTCCAGCCTGGTAGGGCAGTTCCACGTGGTCTCTGTGAGCTCTGTTTTCTCTTCCTCAGGCCACCCTACTCCCTTTGCTATGGGAGCTTTTCCTGTCTCAAGTTCAAGGTTGTCTCCAGTACGGTGCATCCTTCAGCCTTCCTCCTGCACTGCGCTATCTCTGGGCTTGAAGTTTACAAGGCCATTAGCTAGTTTTGATGCTGTTTTCATCCTGCCCTTTAGGTTCTGGGCTCCTCAGTGACAGTGAGCAAGTTGTCAGGCCAGGTGTCCATGTTCTTAACCAGCTCTCCTAAACCTGGTAAGGAAAATGCATCAGTTGACAGCTGATCTCAAGGAAGACAGTGCATCCCCACTTCAGGGTAGAGGAAGACAGACCTTTCCATGTAGTATGGGGTAGATGCCTCCAGAGGAGAAGCCAGGGTTAGCAAGCAGCATCTGATCATCAGAGAAGCTGAGTGAGGAGGTTTGGAGATCAGGAGCTTTGACAGGGTTAGAGCAATAATAAAGTTATGAGGAAGAAGAGAGGAAATGAAAAGAAAAAGGAGGAAATGAAGTCTGCCATGGGGAGGCAAGGAGGCTTCTTTAGCTACACTTCTCTTGTCGAATCCTCAGAAGAACTCAAAGAAGGGTTAGGGTTTGGGGGATGAGCATCTTCTAAATGGTAACATGAAAGTGATACAGAAGCTAAACTCAAGAGATTGTGTGTGTGTGTGTGTGTGTGTGTGTGTGTGTGTGTGTGTGTGTTGACAGAGAGAGAGAGAGAGAGAGAGAGAGAGAGAGAATGAGAGAGACAGAGACAAAGAGATTTCTGCCAAAGACCAGATGAGATGATGGAACTGTGCTCTGATGCTACATAGTAATTCACACTATCACACTAAAACACAACCAAATTAGGAAGCTGATCCTGGTACTAGTGGTTTCTCCAGTTGTATGGATAAGCAGCACCATCTAGTGGGGCATCAAGCAAACTGTCATAGGCTTTAGCACAATGAAGTGTGAGATCCTTCATACCCAAAACTAGGATGACTTCATTAGAGTTTGGTGTAGTTTAGTTCAGGTTAGAATAAAACTTTAAATAGAAAAGTCTCTGTTTTAACTCTAATTTAACATTGTTGTTTGGGGTGCTGGGGGCAGGTTTGGCCCAGGAACACTCCTGCAGGGCACTTGGCAAGGGATATCCACAATCATTTGTGCACACTCATGTTCCTGTGAGAATCTGATTCTCATAATGGGGAGTCTATGAGATTATTGGGAGAGATTCTCGATTCTCTAGTCTGTTTAGAAATTGTTTAGGTTTATGGGGTTTTTTGTTTGTTGTTTGTTTTTTAAGATTCATTTATTTATTATGTACACAGAAGAGGGCACCAGTTCTCATTACAGATGGTTGTGAGCCACCATGTGGGTGCTAGGAATTGAACTCAGGACCTCTGGAAAAGCAGCCAGTGCTCTTAACCTCTGAGCCATCTCTCCAGCCCCGGTTTTGTTTGCGTGTTAAAGAAATGGTAATAGTTATCTCCATGGTCACTTTTGTTCCTCCCAACTGTCTTTGACTGGGGGTGACTCCTGGGGAGTCTTCCTCAGCTCTTGGTCCACTAGCTTTGAAACGTCACTATCATGTACATATGGGTGCTTCTGAGTCTACACTAGCTCCTCTAAATGCCCACCTCACTTCCCAACATGCTTGGGTCATCTCCACCAGGTCATCTGCAGCCTAAAGTTAAGAGCATCCAATCTTGGGCTCTTCTCTTCCTTTCATTGGTTGAGTGCAAGCATCCACCAAATCTCTGAGGCAGCCATGCTGGAGTTGTTTTTCTCTGTCTAATGTCTCCCACAGCCATGACTGTTGCTTCATTGAGGCCCAGGGCAGGGACTGTGGTGAGCTCAAAGGAGCACTCTGATCACTCAGGATTACAACCAAAGTTATCTAATAGTAGATATTAATAAACATATGAATTAGGACAGGAGATATGGCTCAGTGGCTTACAACCACCTGTAATGAGATCTGGTGCCCTCTTCTGGCCTGCAGGGGCACATGCAGACAAAGCACTGTATACATAATAAATAAATAAATCTTAAAAAAAAAAAAAAAGCATATGAATTACCAAATCAAGACCACGTCAACTTCAGCAACTTACTTTTAATGTTCGTTGATATTTGATTGCATTAAAATTGTACATTTTTTATGCTGTCCTTTACTATTATCAATATTTCTTCTTGAGACAAAGTCTTTCTGTGCAGCCCAGGCTGCCCTCAAATTTGTGATCCTCTTCCCTGTGTCTCTCCAGGGCTGGGATCATAAGTGAATGCCTCCACACCCATCTGTCTATTTTCTTTGTCAGAACACTTGAGTGTACAGGATGGTAATGATTCACCAGAACCTGAGAATCATAAATTAAGGTGAATGAATGGTTGTCAAATAATTTCAAAAACAAAATAAGGGAACATGCTGCCTGAATTTTTTTGCAGCTCAAAGTTTTATAATATATTTCATGTGGGAAGCCATGTAGAGATAATTAAACTAAGTTTGCCAGCTTCAAGAGATTGGCAGGAGCTTCTTGAGGCTGTGTGTTAGGGACTCAGAAGCTGGCTTCTGAGATTGGTGACTGGTATTGTCTGCCTCGGGATTGGAAGGATGGACATATTTAATAGTGCGCTGAAGCCCCCTCATACTGCTATTTTGAAAGCCAGTTGTTAAACATGGCCTTCATTAAAGATTGAGTTAAAACTGAATGTGACAGTCACACCTGTGATCCCAGCATACAGGAAGCTGAAGCCGGGGGATCATGAATTCAAGGCCTGCCTAGGCTGTCATAGTGAGCTCTAGACCAGCCTGACTTACTGGGTGAGATTTAAAAATAAAAAATAAAAACCAAACAAAACACCCCTCAAGAACAAAAACTTAAAAAGAAATTAGAATGAGATAAATTGTAAGTTATTTAATAAAAAAAAAAAAAAAAACTAAGCACTCAAATTTATCAAGCTCTAATTACTCCAGTACCTCAGCTAGGTGCTTGGAGTTTCTTTTGTCCACATATCTAAGCAGTGGGATGAGTTACTGTGCATGCTTCTGGATTCCTCCTTCAGTGGCATAGTGCTGGTGGTAGTCTGAAATCAGCCACAATGGAGACATTTACACCACTGTAATTGGTGAACACTACAGATCAAGACTTTCCCTTAGAAAGCCACTAGCTAAGCTTTCCAAAGCATACAACACATACATCATCCTTGTGCAAAGGAACAATGTTCAAAGACAGACAGAAATAGCACTGATCAATATGACTAACTAGCACCTGTAAGTGTGGTTTGTGTGGCTGGCATTGTCCTGATGCTTTAACCATTATTTAGATGTAAATGTCCTGGTGTTTGTAGTTCAAATTCTCACATCAACCTAAAGCCAAGTGCTGTCATTATTCCCACTTTATAGGTGAAGAAACCAAGACGTAGACATGGTAAGAAACGTTATTAAAAGCTCATTGAGGGATCAGGCATATTATATGTGTGTGTGTGTGTGTGTGTGTGTGTGTGTGTGTGTGTGTGTGAACATATATATGGGTATGTGTAAACTATATATGACATATATTAGATGTATAATATATATATATATATATATGTATATATATATATATATATATATATATATATATATATATATATGTATGTATGTATAATTTCTCCCTTTTAGGTGCTTACAGAGAAAACACTAACACACAGAGGACAGCTAGTGAGGTGAAAATGCAGAGCCCAGCATGTGGAAAAGGTTCCAAGAGAACATGGCCGTGTCTTAGGCATACTGAGATGATATGGCAGCCAATTCTCTGCTGAGATGGACAGGTAAGTGTAGCCCCAGTCTCCACCCACCCCAATCCCTAGAGTGGTGTTGTTGACTGTAGCTGCATTTACTTAGAAATTTGTCAGAGAGTGTGAATTCAGGGCATGTTTATGGCAGGGCAGGAACAAAGGACCCCAAATCTTAGTGGCACTCCATGACAAAGGCTGCTTTCCCTCATGCTGAGCTTCAGTGCAGGGTGTCTGGGGAGCTCAGCTCACTATCATCTTTTGGAGTATGTGTGAATGGAGTCTCTTTCTCAACATCTATGTCCATATTTACTGCAGCAAGGGTAAGGCAACATGGCAGGTGACACACAACCTCTAGAAATTTCCACCTAGCAGCGGCACGAACAGCTCTGTCCCACACCTGGCTCTGTTTCCAGAGATCCAGATATATTTCTGACTTCCAAGTGATAGGATTAAGGGTGTGTGCCACCACTGTCTGGCCTCTATGTCTAATTTAGTGGCTGGCTCTGTCCTCTGATCCCCAGATAAGCTTTATTGGTGTGCACAATATATCACCACAGTTGACCTCAGGCTTCCACATGCATGCACAGACATACAATCACACACATAAACACACAAGCACAAATACACACCCACATGTGTGTATATACATACATATATACACACATGCACAAATACTCCCATATATACACATATACGCACAAGTACACAATGCCCACACATGTGTGTACATATATGTGCATTCACACACATGCACACACATACCCATATATACATATTCATGTGTGCACACATATAGTATACATATACACACACATGCCCACACATGTGTGTACATATACATGTATACACACACATGCACACACATACCTGTATGTACACATACATATATTCACATATTCATGTGAGCACACACATGGGTGTGTATATACACACAAAAGAAAAAAAAGAAGCTTCAGACTGGAAACTATAGAGTAGAAGAATAAAGACATCAAAAGCTTCTAAAGTTTTCCTGGCACTTCACATCTGTTCTGCACCAGCTGCCTCGAAAATTCTCTGTGCATAAGGCCTAGTATGTCTGAGCCATGACTTCCTAGGTTTTTCTCTCAGTTGAATTTCATATGAGCGGATTGTAGTTAGAGTTTTCCTGCCTGGCCCAGTCAGGACAAATCTCTCTTACCCGCCAGTCCCACAGTCACTCAGACCCAACCAAGAAAACACACAGAAATTTATATTGCTTACAAACTGTATGGCTGTGGCAGGCTGCTTGTTATCTACTTCTTCTATCTTAAATTAACCCATTTCTGTTAGTCTATACTTTGCCACGTGGCTCGTGGCTTACCGGTGTCTTTACATGTTGCTTTCCATGGCAGCGGCTGGCAGTGTCTCTCCAGCCTTCTACTTCCCAGAATCCTCTTCTCTCTTGTCCCGTCTATACTTCCTGCCTAGCCACTGGCCAAACAGCATTTTATTTGTACAGAGTGATATCCACAACAGTGGATATAATGCTGAACAGAAAGAGGACAGAACCCTGTTGATGGAAGGTGAGGGGTCCGCTGCAGAGAACACGAGACATTCAGATAGGATGGGCGCTTACTCTAGCAATGAGGAGGGAAATGCTTTTGACATATTTCATTGAATTTCTGTCACATGATGTGCTCTAGCTATCCTTCCATTGGGACCATCTTTTTATACACTGTGTGAGGAGGGTGTGTCTCAGTTTCTCCCTCATCTGCCTAAGGCTCCTGCTGATTGTCCTAATAAAGAGCTGAATGTCCATCAGATAGGCAGGAGAGGATAGGCAGAACTTCTGAACCAAAAGAGGAACTCTGGGAAAAAATTTGAGGTGGGAGATTTGCCAGCTAGTCATGGAGGAAGTTTGGACATATGGTACTGAGGAGAGATAATGTGGCAGAACATAGATGAATATAAATGGGTTAATTTAAATTTTAAGAGCTAGTTGGGAACAAGCCTAAGCTAAGGCCAAGCTTTCATAATTAATAAGAAGTCTCTGTGTCATTATTTGGGAGCCAATAATAAGAAGAAAGACCTGTTATACTTATGCTTTAACAATCCTTTGTTCCTTGAAGAGCAATTTGAATTAACCAATACCTGTCTAGCTACTCATTTACCTCTGCATGTCTGTGCCCTGTCACCACTCCAGAGCTATCCCTAGACAGTCTCACTATGGCCACGTGGTTACTTCCTGCTCAGAAATCTTTGCCCTGAATTTCTCAGTGACTCCAGCATCAGACAAATCCAGGCTGCCATCTCCCTCTGTCCCCATTCTCCTAACCTAAGATGTCACCTTTTCCTCTTGCACGAAGCCTGTCCTGCATAAGTCTGGCCAGAAGAAAAAGCAACTTCAGAAGAGCTGTATCTGAAAACTGAACACATCACTGTTGAACAAATTCTCCATCCTTAATTACAAAGAGACACAACACCCATCAACTAACACATAGATTTTCCCTAGGTGTCTCTCAAGCCCTACCAAGACCCTTCTCTCCCTTTCCTTACTCTTCTGTCTGCTCTTAGCATTCCAAAATTTTACCTTCTCAGGCTTCGGTTGGGGCAAGATTTCAATTATTGCTGCTCCAAAAAGAGGGAAAAAAAGAATCCTATTCTCAGGAGCAGGGAAATTTGATTTTCTCTTCTGTGACCCGCACCCATGGAGATTACTCCTGGGAGACGTCATTATGGTGTTTCAAAAAACAAAAGGGACATGATTCCCAGGCCTCTGTCCTAGGGACATAAAGAACTGGCTAAAGCTTTGAAATTAAAGTTCTCTTTGAACTTGAGCCAGGGCAAATTATTCTTCCTCCAAGTAGAAGGAGTCAATAGAACATTGTTTGTATATGGTCAGAGCAGGAGCCCAGGGCTCAGGATTCCTAGTGTGCCTTCATCCACACTCACACATAACCATCATCAGTTTCCATATCTAGAACTTTTTTGTCACCTTGAACTGAACCTCTGGACCCATTAAACAATTCACTAGTCTTCCCTCTACCTTGCTCCTAGTAGTCACTATTCTGTCTCTATAAATTGGACAACTCCAGAATCTCATTCAGGTAGAATCATACTTATCATACTATCTTCATATTGTACCATACTGTAGCATACACCAAAATTTCCTTCCTTTTTTAGGGTTAACCATATTCCATTATATGCCATCCCAGTTAGCTTTAACTATTGATTTGATACAACCTTATCTGAGAGGAGGATCTCAATTCTGGAATTGCCTAGAGCAGTTGGCCTATGGGTATGTTTGTAGAGGGTTGCCCTGATGACTAACTGCAATAGAAAGACCCTGCCCATTGTGGGCGGCACCATTCCCTAGGCAGGTGGCTCTGACATGTGTCAGAAAGCTAGCTGGGGATAAGCCTGCCTGCCTGCCAGCAAACAGCATCCTCCATGGGTCATGCTAAACTTCTTTGCCTGTGAAGTGAGTTCCTCAGTAGATGATGCAAAGCTGTGTGGAACAGCGAGCAGGTTTGCCTTGAAGTTCCTTCTTTGAAGTGAGTCCCACTTTAACTTCACTCAATGATGGTTTAAAATTGTAAGTCAAATAAAACCCTTTCTCCTCTCAGTTACTTTTGATCAAGGTAATTTTAGCATGGCAACAGAACTGAAACTAGACTCTTCATCTCTCTCTCTCTCTCTCTCTCTCTCTCTCTCTCTCTCTCTCTCTCTCCCTGTGTGTGTGTGTGTGTGTGTGTGTGTGTGTGTGTGTGTGCGCGCGCGCGCGCGTGCACGCGCACTCATGCATTTATCTGTTTATCCATCAGTAAACACTTGGGTTGGGTCTCTTTGGCTGTGGTGAATCATTCTTTCATGAGCGCTGCTCTAAAGACGTCTGCTTAGGTTTCTGCTTTCTGCTCTTTAGGCTGCTCATCTTGGGTAGGGATTACTGGATCGCTTATCATTCTCTTTCATTTTTTGAGTCACTGACATTCCACCATGACTGCTTCATAAATAAAAGTATATACCTTGGAACCACAACCCCAGTCTAGGAAGCTGCTGTCAGGAACAAAGGGCACAGCTTCAAAGCTCCTGCCTAGTTACTGCTTCAGCACCTGATTTTCAGCGGCATCGGTACCTTCCTGTTGAGGATATGTATTATATACTTGTGAATGTAAACATACGAAAATCTCAATACATCTGAAGCAGATGGTGTGCAGTAGGGCTAGACTAGCATGCATTCCAGATGGAATTGGCTGAGCACTTGATCCTTCGAGAAAAATTTCAAAGTGGTGTGAGTGTCAGCATAGCCATGACACACCTCTGATGTGGACCCTAACACAGTCATGAGCAAAATGGATCACAGAGCAGCCGTATTCCTGACTTGTGCTCAGAGCATGGAGTTTTAAGCACTCTGCGTCTTACCATATGTGTAAAAGAGAGTTTGGCTGGTGTAGATCAACAGTTCTGCAGAGGTGACCTCCAGATTTCCATCATTCCAGAGTGACCAGACTTTCTTTTTATTTTAATATTAAAAATGTATTCTCTCTCTTTTCCTTCCTCCCTCTCCTCCCCCCGCTGTATGTGTGTGTGTGTGTGTGTGTGTGTGTGTGCATGTGTGAACATGTGTGAGTTCATGCCACTGTGAAGCTCATCATTCAGAGTTTTTATTGATATTTTACATTGTTTGTTTGTTTTTGTTGTATTTGCTTTTGTTTTTCTCTGTATATCCTTAGCTGTCCTGGAATTCACTCTGTAGACCAGGCTGGCCTCAAACTCACAGAGATCTGCTTGCTGCTGCCTCTTGAGTGTTGGGATTAAAGGCATGCACCATAACCCAGCTCTTGTCACTACCCATTCGATGTGTACAGGAACTTGCAGAGGCCAGAAAAGGAGTGTAGGATCCCCTAAAGCTGGAGTTACAGGTGGTTATGAGCAGGCATTGGAAACCGAACTTGAACTTTGGGGAAAGCAACTGGTGCTCTTAACCACTGAGCCACCTCTCCAGCCCACCTTTCTTTATCATACCTGGCAGGGCATGAGGCTATGCCTGGCGGTTTATGTGAAAGGGGTAACAGGTAGAAGTCCTCTTGGTTCTTCACACAACAGAAACAAACAAGCCTGTGCTCAGGGCAGTGAAGCTTTGAGCCCCATAGCATCCATATGATCATGGGGGACAGGAGAGATTGCCTCACATGAGTAGTGACTCAATGTGAAATGTCAGTAAAATCTCTGAATGCTGGGGCTCACAATGACATCATTGGTCAAGACCACAAAAGGGTCCCTCTTTATGATGGCTCACTTACAAACTCACAACTTCATGATAGTGTGTTGATAATTCTGATTTTGTGGAAACCATGCTTTAAATGTTTGACTTCTGTCCTTCCAGCTTAGTGATATGCAGCCCATCCTCTCATGACGCTGGCAGCGGCATGAGCCAGAGGCCCAGGTCAGCTGTGGTGTGATCACCAGAGGGAGGGTTCAATATTCTGCGATGCGCTGCTTCTCACCTGGGCTGTGCAGGGGTTGGGTGGGTTGAATGTGCAGTGACTTTATACCACTTATTGTTTATGCTGGGTTTATTGGCTGCATATCCATTGTGAAGTTAGAGTGGCTGAGTTTTTCCTACCCTGTCACACAGCAACATGCTCAGCGTGGGATGGGAAGCAACCTGTCCCTGGGGGATGAAGGCAGGTTGGAATCTAAACACCTTCTAGGCTCACATCCTGTTTCTCTTTTTAGTTGACTCATATCTTCCCTGCCCTGCTGTGATGAATAACCAAACAAAAGCCATGAAGGCTTCCAAATTTGCAGCCACTGCTCAGAATGTAAGAGCATCTCTGAGCCCCAAACTGTGGCTAGTACCTGTAAAGAGCATAATCTAGTAGTGGGAGACTACATCCCAGTGAAATCTGGTTTATCCTATGTACCACGATGGTTTGTCATGAAATATAATAATTTTTACTGATGTTTAGTTACACTTTTGAGAGTAGATATTTGGAAATGGTACATGGGAAAATATTAAAATAATGACAAATTTTTAGTCAGCATCTTTATGAAAACATTTTAATTTCATGGTGTATCACCACTAAGGAACTTGGGCTTCCAGATGTTTGCAAAATGCTTGCTTAAGGATGCTCATCACAGGCAGTTTACAATAGCCCAGTGCATATTTTATGAAGAACTAAAGGCAGGAGCCCAAAGCCTCTGAACAAAAAGCACTGAAGAGACAGATGCTAATTATCCTGATATAGTCAGTACACCTTATATGCAGGTGTTAGAAAGTCACAGTATATCCCATAATGATGTATATAGTGCTACGTGTCAATTGCAAAGAGAAAGTTAAGCTGAGAATCATATAACAGGAACCCTGAATCTGGTGCATGTGAAGAGAGAATATGGTCTGTTACCCACCCCATGGTTTGTTGTGTCGTATGGCCAAAGAGAGAGATTCTATAACCATGTGGATGTGTTAAGTACAGAAGGTTTCCTTGGGATGACTGCAGAATAGGAAGTCAGAAGAAATGAAGCATGAACTCCTTGGTTGAAGATGGACTGGACTGCCTCCATCCATCTATGGGAACCACAGAGTGGCTTCTAGGAGCTGAGAGTGATCCTCAGGCAGCATACAGCATGGAAACCTGGACCTTCACCTTCATCCATGTGGATCTGAAGTCTGCCAATGAGTGGTGGGCATAGTAATATTTCAACACATGTATACATTGACCAAGGGAATTAGCATCTGCATCGCTGTA
Source organism: Onychomys torridus (assembly GCF_903995425.1). Lineage (NCBI taxonomy): Eukaryota > Metazoa > Chordata > Mammalia > Rodentia > Cricetidae > Onychomys > Onychomys torridus. Next base: position 22,670,077 of record NC_050465.1, read on the forward strand.
CTCTGCTTTGTGTTTGAAAGTTTTAAGCTTGTTTATTCTAGTTCTTAAAAAAAATTCTAATAGGCTACTGTAAACTATAGCCATGTTGCCTTACTTGTAAGAACACTAGAAATTATTATCTCATTATCCATCCCTCCTCTACCTTTCCATCATAACCTTTAGTATTTTCTATTCCACTTCCTTCTACTTTAAGGACACCTCTTGCAGCTTGAACATGTAGAGAACAGTATTCCCCTAGTTTCTAGCAAGAGTCTAGCCTGGTCGGCACCTTTTCAGTCTTTGCAAACTCAAGCAGTGAACTCAAGTGGACCCATTCAGACCAGATACCTTTACATTAATATTTCAGGTGCTTAGCATGTGGCCATCCGTGGGAAGGCAGTGAGCTGCCATGACTAAGGCAATGACCTTCCTATCTAAAGGGCACACACTGCTGGGGTCCCATAGAGTAGAGCCTTGGCTGCCTCATCTGTAAAAAGATGACACTAGTGCAGATGGGCTCAGTGTGAGACGGGGAATGTGGAAAGCTGTAGCTAGAGTTTTCCTGCCTGGCCCACAGTCAGGACAAATCTCTCTCACCCGCCAGGCCCATAGACGCTCAGACCCAACCAAGTAAACACAAAGAAACTTATATTGCTTACAAACTGTATGGCCGTGGCAGGCTTCTTGTTACCTACTTCTTCTATCTTAAATTAACCCATTTCTATTAATCTATACTTTGCCACGTGGCTTGTGGCTTACCAGTGTCTTTACATGTTGCTTGTCATGGCAGCGGCTGGCGGTGTCTCCACCCAGCCTTCCACTTCCCAGAATTCTCTTCTCTCTTGTCCCACCTATACTTCCTGCCTGGCCACTGGCCAAACAGCATTTTATTTATACAGAGTGATATCCACAGCAGAAAGCTTTGTAGAGTACAAAGAGTGAACATTGGGAAGTATTTCTGTGGCCATGACTGAGCATGTTCTTGAGCGGGGCCCAGCTGGCTTTCAGTCATCTTGTTTTCCAGTTAAGACAGAACAGTGCGAGGTTGTGGTTGAGGACAAGCAGAGGACACTCCCCAGGTCAGAAGAAGTCTTTGTAATCTGCAACCCCAAACCACACACACAAGATCAACTCTCCTGTGTTCCAGTTTCCTTCCTGTTTCCAAAGGCAAGCCATTCCTCGATAGCTGGCATTTGAGAATATAGCGCTCTAGAAAGCACCTCTGGGAAACATACTTTTCATAAATGCTTTTTAATTTCCCTTTGCATTTAAATTGCCTTTGTCAAACTGGGTGTGGTGGCCTGTGACTATAATCCCAGAATTTGGGAGATGGAGTCAAGCGAATCAGAAGTTCCAGGCCATCCTCATTTACATGCCAAGTTCAAGGTTAGCCTGAACTATATGAGAAGCTAACTCAAAACAACAAAGCTAAACAATTGACGTTGTTACAGATGATTTTTACAGCTTTTTGCTTCCTGTGTTCTGTTGGCATCTCTCCGGAAATCTCCCCTTCCTCCCTCCACTGCACTTCCTGTGTGTGCCCAGCCCCTCCCCCAGCATTCCTGGGTTTCATGGCCTTATTAATGACTCTTTCTCCCGGTGCCCAGTGATGGGAAAGCATTCCACTGAACCCATGACTTTGGTAATTTTTCTGTTACATTTTCCACAGTATTTAAGCCTGTCGGTAGACATGTTCTGACCAGCTATCTGCGTAACAAGAAGAGAAAGGGTTTTGTCACGGTTAGATTCTTGGGACAAGAAAATACAAATGCATGGTTTCTCCAGATTCTTTTCCCAAAATGGGATCAAGAATTTTTCTAATGGATTAGATTTATTCTTGTCCATAACATCACTTAGAAAAAAATAGGATAACAATAATTAATTTTGAAATAGGAAAAAAACTTTATATTTGCTTCAAAAAGATGAATATCTCTTTATAGCTTTTTTAGTAACTAAAACTAACAAGAACATGGTAGCAAAAAAAAAAAAAAAAAAGGAAATTAATTGACCCTGATGACATCTGTATGCTTATGTATCTGTGTGACTAATGGTACCTGTCTTCACCTCTACAGAAGCTTGATCTATGGTCAATACTTAAAATAATAATACTTTATTGTTTTGACAAAGTGTAATACCAGGAATAACATACTTTTATTTCTGTTCCCTCTTTCAGTTTACATGCATACTTTCAAGTGGAATTTGCTACACGAGGCAGTCAGAGGCAGGTTACATATCTCCTCGTCCAATGTCACCTAATGCCTCAGCTCCTGAAGATCTTCCTGAGGACTCAGCTGGACTAATTCAATTTAGCTAGTTGCTTGTTTGTTTATTTGTTTAGTGGTACTCAGATTTATCCCAGAGCCTCTACACACTCCAGGCAAGTGTTCTACCACTGAGCCATCTCCCCAGACCTCTTTTTAACTTTTTTTTTATTTAGATAAAGTTCTCACTAAATTGCTCATTAGTCTTGAACTTGAGACTCTCTTGCTTCAACATCCTAAGGAGCTAGGGTTACAGACCTGCGTCATCGGGACTAAATTATTTACTTATTTTACGGGACCTCACTCTGTAGCCAACCCTGACCTTTTAACTGTTGTGGAACTGCCATTCAAGAGTTAGAAAGGGAAAGAGACAAAAGAAAATCTAGCAGGCACACATGGAAAGTGCATCCCGTTGTAAGTCACAGGCAAAGAGGGGAGAATGTGAGCTATAATGAAAAGTAAAATCCATTGACAGAGAAAAGTGCCCAGTAGTGACAAAGTATCAAGGATTAGAAGATATTTTTATGCTCAAAAACTAAAGAAAGAGAATGGATGTGGAAAAAGAAAGAGTGGAGAAGTAAAAACAGTCAAGTGGAGTTTCTAGAGATCAAAAAAAAATCACTAAAGTCAGGGATACTGACTAATGCTAACATCAGATAGCAAAGAAGAAAAGCTCATCAGATCTGTAGACAAAGTGATAGAGGCTACATCAATGTAAAGAGAGAGAACAGAAGACCCTAGTTACGGGACCTTTGGCAGTAACCTGCAGGCTGTGTGCTATACCTGCCATAGAGTGTGGTGATATATTGTGTACCCTCATAAATTTACCTGAGGATCAAAAGACAAAGCCAGCCACTAGATTAGACATAGAGGTCAGGCAGTGGTGGCACACACCTTATCACTCGGGAGGCAGAGACATGTCTGGGTCTCTGTGAGTTCATGGCCATACCAGGATACATAAGAGAAATAGAGCCAGGAAGTGGTGGCACACACCTTTAATCCCAGCACTTGAGATCTAATGCTTTTGCTTGGGAAGCACACATGCCTTTAATCCCAGGAAGCGACGTCTGGGCACAGAAAGGTCTATAAAGTGTGAGGAAACAGGAACTCACTCTCTTGAGACTGAGGATTTCCTAGAGGTAAGAACTTGTGGCTGGCTTGTTCTGCTTCTCTGATCTTTCAGCTTTCACCCCAATATTTGGCTCTGGGTTTTCTATTATAAGACCTTTTAAGATTTGTGTTACAATAGAGTCCCAGAAAGATGAATCCACAAATCTTTAAATAAACAATGCTCCAGATGTTCCTAATGACAAAACCACACACCAACAAACCTAAACATGTCAATGAACACCACACAATATATAATATATTAAAAGAAAAAATGCATTAAGATGCATGATCAGCAGAGTGCTCAAAATGAGCAATATTAAATGATGGGAGCAGACAAGAGAGCAGGGTCTACTCCACACAGAAAAACAAGGACAGGATTTATGGCAGGCTGCCTCTGAAAACACTCAAGCTGGAAGACAACAGAGTCAGGTCTTTCAAGGACTGAAATAAAACAGCTGCCACCCTGGAATTCTATTCCCAAGAAAACCATCTTTCAGCACAGAAAAAACAAAACAAAACAACAGGTCCTCCAAACACAAGGTGAGAAAGCTCATCCCCAGCAGAGCTATGAGGTGTGGTATAAGAAATCCTCCAAGGAAAAGAAAATGGAAATCAGATGAAAACTTAGCTTTATACAACAGAAAAAAATAAAATAAGATAACTCCAGTAATGGTGGTTTTGTGAGTAAAATAAAACATGTTTTCTCGGTTTCAAAATTTATTCAGGAGGAATATTCCAACTTCAAACAAAGCCAACACTGTGAATTTGAAGTTGATAATGCAAGAATAGAATGTGAGACAATCTCACAAAGGCTTCAAGTTTTCTATGTTGTAACCGTGCAGTAACTTCAAAGCAAGAACAAGCTTTTAAAAGTGCTATTAATTAAGTAAAAAGAGAATTTTATAAACACAAAGTTGATCCAGATGTCCAAAAAGGGTGCACACAAGAAGGTGATGAATTGGGAGCTGGCTATACTGATCTCCCAATTTGCACATGCTCCGTTAGAGGACAGAAGCTGTCATAGTGAACAATCCTTAGAGCCTAGCACTATCCCTAGGAGCTCCCTTTAAAGGCAGATGCAGCAAGGACAGAAGAGCAAGTGGGATGGGTGATGATGGTGATGAGGGAGGCCTTGGCAGATGGGAGTCGAACAGGAACGGTAGCGGTTATAGGAATATAGAGCAATGGAGATTTCTGTACACAAGATTTGAGCAGGGAAAAGTTAGATACCTCATTATCACATGGTCAGTTTACTTTTAAATCATCACTTGGGTCCATGTTCTTAATGACAGAATTTCCATATATATGAAGGAAAGGCAAACCAGACTTGAAGGAGCATTCAGCAAACGCACAACTCCAGTTGGATATGATGACACTTCCTTTTCAACAAAGGCCGGGACAGACAAATGAGTCGAGGTGAGATGTGGCCAACACAACCAACCAGCTTAACAAAATGGGTAATTACCCCATATTAGAGTACATACTCTCTTCCGAAGTATACTGGGCATCAATAAAATAAACATAATGTGTACCAAAAACAAATTCTCACTTAGGAGAATTAAAACATAAAATGTAGTTTCTAAATACAATTGAATAAACTAAAAAATCAGTGATAAAAGTCTGGAAAATACCCAAATGTTTGAAAATGTAAATAGCATGTTTCTACATAGCTTCAGGACAAAACCAAAACCAGGACATCAGGAAACGTGGTGGGTTCTAAGGCAAGGCTAGCTGGAAATGTATAGATGAAAGCTTGAATCAGGAAAGAACATTTTGAATTAACAATTTGGCCACCTAGCCATTCACCTAAGGAGATTGGAAAACAAAGAGCAGATCAAACCCAAATAAACAAAGAGTGAAGATAAATCAGAACAAAAATTAATAAAAAGAAGGAAGTAAAACATTGGGAGAAGAAATCAGCAGAATCAAAACATTTTAAAAGAACAATGGACTTGAAAAAATACTCTAGACAGACTGTTCGGAAACAAACAGGAAGGACAAATGAGTAACTGCCATTGGGGTAAGAAAGCTGATGTTCCAAGATAACCTTCTAACGTGATAAGAAGGACATCCATGCAAATGTTTTTATCACAAAACTCACAGCTTCAATTAAATGGACAAATTTCATACAAAATATAAGCTGAAAGAAGAAAGACATACCGTGATCACTCTCTATCAATGTGGTTTAAAACCTCATGGGACTGGAACGGTGGCTCAGTGGGTGCTTACCATGCAAGCGTGAGAGGCAGAGCTGCCCCTCCCCACCCCCGGCACCCACGTACAGGCCCAGCAGGCGTAGTAGTGCTTGTGTGTCCCTGGGCTCAGTCAGTGGTGACAGAGGATACACTGGGAAAGGTAGACTGTTCCGTTAGCTGAATTGATGAGCTGAGTTCACCAAGAAGTAACTGCTTTAGTAAACAAGTAGAAAGCCATCAAACAGACAACCTCTGGCCTCCAAAACACTCCCACTCAACATACACATGCAACATGCACCCTCACATATACTAACATACACACACACACACACCATATGTATATATGTTCATGTTTATGTATGTATGTATATATGTGTGTGTGTGTGTGTGTGTGTGTGTGTGTGTGTGTGTGTGTGTGTGTGTATACAATAAAAATAAAATCTTTTCATGGGAAAAAACTTATGGAGCCATAACTTGCCTGGCACCAGACATTTAAATGAGAAATAATACAATCATTTCTATACACAGTCTTATAAATACAAGAAGAAACTCTTACAATTTATTTTTGAGGCCAGGAATAAAATGCTACCACTACTAGGAATACACATAACAAATCAAAGAATACTATCAACTCATACTCCTCAAAAACAGGGATGAAAATTCCTTATCAAAATGTCAGGAAATTGAAAAAAAAAAAAAGAATCCATATGATTACTTTAACAGTTATGGTTTCATCCCAGGTGTCTTTTTAGCTGTATAGCCAGGTACCACCGTCTGCAGATGCTGAGGCCCCTGTATAGAATAGCATAGTGTCTGCCCAGAACCTAGACACGCTCTCCGTGTACCATCTCTAGCAAATTCAGAATAGCCAATGCCTTGCTTGTACATGTTCAGTATAGTTTCAGAATATTGTTCCTCAATGTTTTCAATCCACAGTTGGTTGAATCTCTCTAGATGTAAAATATTTAAACGCAGAAGGCTGACTATATGTGAGACTAATTAATGTCCATGACATAAAGCAGGGCAGTGGCTTCAGTAAGGATGGAATCAACGGAAGGAAGGAAGAAAAGAAGAGAGGGAGAGAGGGAGGAAGGGAGGAGGGAGGAAGGGAGGGAGGAAGAAAAGAATGAAGAAAGGAAGGGGGAGGAACACATTTTGTAAGTGAGGAAAATGTTTCTCATCAGGAATGAGGGATATATATATATATTTCATCATATCATCATTTATCATTTTTGGCTTTTCTAATACCATAAGATAGACTCTAGTCATCTCAGGAAAACAAGTAGGTCAGGAGCCAGTGGCTTAAGCTGATCACTGGCCAGTAGAAGTCCAGAATCACTCCCAGGGATCAGAAAGAGCTCAAGCCTCCCTCAAGTACTTCTCATTTTGGACCTGAGTAAAATAAGGGTTTACTGGTAAGAAGGAAGTTGGGTTATGATCAGCATTGTCCTCTTTCCGGGGTCATCCCTATGCAGGCTCCGAAGAACACAAATGCCCTTATTAAAATTAATCATATGTAGTCATCTTCTAATTAACTTCCAATTTTTCATGAATAATAATTGTCCATTGAGCCATTCCTGATAACCAATCTGGAGTGAGATGTTAATGAAAATATAGTTCTTCAGTTGAAAGGCACATACCAGGTCGTTCCTCCAGCTGAATGAGTGACAGCCTAGGGAAGAATGGATTCCCCTGCGACATTGTTTCTGGCACATGTGCTGTGTGACCTTCCTTAAACCTCCCTTCCCTTTCCTCCATATGGGTTGTTTCAGTTTCCGTCCTTGGCTGTGGAGTTCACCCTTCTGCTTTGAAGGGAGACATTTCTAGGCTACTTGAAGAAAGGAGAGGCATATGGGGCTCTTCTCTTGAAATGTTTATTTTTCTCAACTTCATATGTTTTGCATCCTTCTTTAATATCCTACTGAAACATAAGAAGTCTGCCTAACACCAATTGGTTCTCATTAAAATGGACCTAGACCCGCACCCTGCTTCTACCTAACGTTCTGGACCGTTGCTTTTTATGAGTGAGTGGCAGGGCTACAAGTTAACTTCTTGCCTGCTGTTCCTCACGCTTTATTGGCATTTGTGAAAGACAGGGCTTAAATGACGTGAGATCCAGTAGAGGCTCCTTCTAAACATCTGCCATCTGAGAAAGATAACCTCAGAGAACAAGAGCCCCCTGTGCATTCCCCATGATTCGTTCAGGCCTAAATACCTCAGGAATGTGAGTAATCAAAAAATAAACAAGTCTGGTCTCATTATCTCAGTCTCTTCCCTGAGTTAATAAACACATAACGTTGCCCTGGGCTCAGAGAAGGTGACTCAGAGAATGTGATGGGAGAGTTCTGGACTTTGCAAACCTGTAACTAAAATATGGTCCACAATGTGAATAAATCACATGCAACAAATAACACTCTTGGGTTTATTTACACTTAAGTGTTTATCTCCTGGGATACACACTTTTTTGTTGAAAAATGAAAATACTTGGCCTTTCGAATTTTAAATCTCATCTATGGCTGTCAGGAAACACAGAAGCTCAGCCTATTGCAGAGTACTAAATATTTTATTTCATATATATTTCACCTGCATGTATTTCTTCATGTCACATGCATGCTCAGTGCCCTCAGAGGCCAGAAGGAGGTGTCAGATCCCCTAGAACTGGAGTTGCAGACAGTTGTGACCTGCCATCTTAGTACCAGGAACCAAATCCCAAGTCCTCTACAAGAGCTGCAAGCCTCCTTAAGGAGGCCTTAAGTTGGTCATGCTTTGTCTCAGGTCTTATCTGGAGCCTGGTGTGTGTGTGTGTGTGGGGGGGGGGGTGATGCGTGGAACCTTCTGCAGACTGACACAGAATAGTGTATGTTAGATTGGGTCTTGGGGGTGGGGAATCAGGATACAGGAAAAGCCCTAAGCTGTTTGTAGTTGTTGGTAGATGCTCCAAGTGTATGAGCCCCATACAGTCCTCTCAAAGCTTTGACTCCTAGGCCTGAGTTTACTCTTTGCATCTCCCACCCAGGTCCTTCCATAGTCTTGAGACTTTCTCTGTGGTCTTCATTGGCCCTACTCCCCCAGCGTGTGTAATTCTTCTCCACCTAGGGGCTCAGGATAGCAGTCCACTCTCCTTTTATGTTTTGACCTGGTGTGACTAACATAACATGCATGTAAACTTTAGGGACCAGCATGTGACTGATTCAGTTTCTTGACTTAGTTATCCGAAAAGTTTATTTTAAAAATAAAACTGCAAAGCCAGGTTTTGTGGCCCACATGTTGCAATCTTAACACTTGGGAGACAGGCTGACGGATGGAGGAATCAAAAACAGTCTGTGATAGAAGTGATATACTGTCAAATGAAACACAGGAGAAGGAGAGGAGGGGAGGGGGAAGGAGGGGCGAGCATCTCCATCAGATCAGCTTCAACCTCTGCATGCTGTCAGTGAAAACTCAGTTCCAACCTCCGGGGATCACAAAAGCTGTTTTTTGTAGTTTTGAGCCTCTGCAGTTCGAGAAGCCGTTTCTGCAACATACCCCAGCATATCCTAAGGATACACCCTCTCTGGCGGTTGCCTTTAAGTTTTCAGTTTCTCAGTATCCTATGATCTTTGTCATAGCCCATGTTCCAGTGAATCTTCAGGGGTTTGATTCACATTCTTTCCTGTGTCATGGTTTATTGTGTATTATTCTTCATAGAATCAACATCTAGAAGTATGCTCTCTGGCATCTTACTTAGATGGTAGCCCTGCCGCCCCCCTCAACTTTAGAATATTGTTTTTCAAATTAATACAGTCACTAAATCAAGCCTTGTTTCAGATTGTATGCCTCTGGGCTTCCACTTTGATGGAAATACTTAGGGAGTTCATACATGATTCCTTGTTGGAAACAGTGCTAATAAGCATACACTCTGAGCCTGTTTCCTTGGGGATTGGGTGAGCCAGGAGAGCCCGTGGGCTGCCTGGCAGCTCTATTCTTTATCGTCATTGTCACCCACAGTCAGCAACTGGGCAATAGACTCATGCCCATTCTTGTCCTTGGAGATATTTTGTTCTGGTTCTAATGTCTGTCGGTAACATTTGGCTATGGTGGACTCCTGCACTCTAGTCCCTTGAATACCATCCCTGGTTCCTCCAAACACCTAGTTTTTGCAGACACATGGAAAAGGCCAGGGAAGGTGCAGGAAAAGCCTCCACCTGGCTTTTCAACACAATCATCTGAAGAAAGAAATAAGAATTATTGCTTTAAAGCCAAGGCTTTGCAACATGGCAAAAAGAACCCACTTCTGTAGTTTATATATAGTCTGTCCCTTCTGAAGTACCTGGAGAAATTTTACTGCCATTGAACTTCGTAAGTGCAGCCTTCAGGAGGTGGTTATGTCAGTTCAAAGAACTGATGCGCTTAATGTCTTTCTCATGGGAGTAGATTCTTTCTCAAAATGAGTTACAAAGTAAGGGCATCCCTGTATTTGGTTTGCTCTGCAGGTACCCACTTGCTTCCACTTCCTGCCTTGAGTAGATGCCACAAAAGGCTCTGGCCGATGCCATGTTCATGAATGCCCCATCTACCAGATTCGTGAGCAGAACAAACTTCTTCCCTTTCAGAATGGTCTCATCTCAGATTTCCTTCTGTCCTTTAAGATATATAGACACACTACTATACCTCCATTTGGTTGGTTGGTTGGTTGGTTGGGTTTTGTTTTGGTTTTGTTTGTTTGTTTGTTTGTTTCTTGAGACAGGCTTTGCTCTAGTTCATTTGGCCTCAATTGTTGGGTCTTCCAGGCCCTATCTCCTGGGTGCTGGGACTAGAGGCACATGCCACCGCTATGCACTTTTTTTTAGCTGTGCCAGCTGACTTCTCCAGCCACCCATAGTTTTACCTGTAGCCCTGAGGACTAAGTAGGCCAGCTTAGCACACACTCAGTAAAACTCATGCTTGTTCAGCCTCCAACTGCCTACACAACAGTCATGAATGCTATTCTCCCTTCACTCTGTACCCCCTGCCCCCACCTGGGAAGCTTTCAACTGTGTGCTAGAACTCTATTCCAGTGCAGCTCCTCACTACTTGCTGCTCCATTCACAGGGGACAGCAGTCCTGAGAGCAGGCAGAAAAGACGGGGCTCTGACCTCAGCTGCCATCTGTCTTGAATTCCAAGCTGTTGTTGTAACATGGCCATCTGACTATCTGGGAACATCTAAACCACAACAATCCAGCTGTGCTCACTACTTCCTGTGCCATTGGCTCGCTCACCTTCCTACCTAATAGTTTGCAGTCTCAGGGAGAAGAATTGCAACTCCGGTCTCTTCTGTCATCTGTCTCCAATTAGTGACTACTGCGTGATTTCCTTCTGAAATCTCTGTGTTCTCTCTGTTCCCACTACCACCTCTCTCTACAGTCCTCCTGTAGTCAAAATCATGGCGACAACACCCATTTCATCTCTCTTAATTCTTCTCTGTCCGTTCACTACTGACAGATTACTTTCCCTTAAAAAGAAAACTATAATTTCAAACTGCCTCTGCTCAGAGCCTCGATTCCCAGATCCTCACCAGGTGCCTTCTTCTAAAATCCCAGCATGGTGATGTAGCACAACCTACTTCCTTATCATGCTTCGCTCCATCCAGGAGGGTCTTTTCTCAGGCCAGTAACAACACAGAAAAGATCCAAAGCAAAGATGAAAATGCTGATTGTTATTTGGAAAATTGAAAATCTATGGGAACAAAAAGACAAGGCTAGAAGGACACGGGATGGCGGGGGGAGGGAGCAGATGCTCTGGTCCCCGTCATGGGGAAGAAACCCACCTTTCCAAGGTGGATCCTGCAGGAGTGCATGGGAGAGAGACACACCTCATCAGTCCAGCTCCTTGTCTTCTCCTCTTGCACAGTGAATTTGCCCTTCACTTCTGAGCTTCCTATCTGTCCCAATCAGCTCTGATCAGTTGCTAGCTTGGGGACTAGGAAGAAGTCTGACATTATAGTATGAGTGTGTGTTGTCTCATTCAAGGCTGTAAGGAGGAGAAAAAAAAGTTCCCAGTTGTTTCTCATAGACTTTGTCATTTCTAAAATGTTTGACAAGAACTAACACACTGTAAATGCCACATATCTGGTTATCCTGGACTCATGAAGTATATCCAGAAGAGCAAATCTCTATATCTTCAGTCCAGGCCTTAGCATCATCAGCCTAACTACACAGGGTACAACAGCAGCATCCCATGGTTGTCCACATGGCTAGAGAAGACTGATGGTACAATCTATCCTCTGTGACTGTTAGGATTTCACACCCTTCCTAAGTGGGTGTGGGGCAGAGACAGGCAGATCACCAGGGCTGAGGCCCGCAGCAGTCTGACTGGAATGCTGAGTGCCAGGTTCAGTAAGAGAACCGGTTTCAGAAATTAAGGTGGAAAGAAATAGAAGAAAATACCCCATGGTATTGCTCCAACCTCCAAATGTGCACTCATGATCAAGCACATTTGCACATAACTATAAACCACACACATATACACATGCAAACACCGTGTACACACACATACAGACAGGTGCTATAATGATTTTTGTCCTGCTCTCCTTGCTCTCTCTTTCTCACTTCCTGCTCCTACTAGAAGAAAGAGAGGGTCCATGAGTTTTTTTTTAGTTTTTCCTACCCCAGACTTGGGCTCCGTGTGCAAGGTCAGCCAACCTGTCCCTGGTTCTCCAGGTGGCGAGCTTTGAGCCAGTTCAACAAAGACACAACAAATCTGAGCAAGGCAGACAGCTCCCACTGCTGCGGTCTGCTTTTCGCCATCTGGTTCTGGTGGATGACCTTGGCTGTGAATTCCCTAACCACGGGTTTGTAACTGCCTTGGTTCCTGTTTGCTTTCTAAGCCCTCTGCCCCAAGTCCTTGTGGGTTTGATGATCCCCTTCCTCCCTGCTGCACTGCTATTTTTCTGAAGGACTTGGCCCGGTTCCTGAACCCAGAGCAAACTGTTTTCATTTTGTAACTCAGAACACTACTTCATAGGTTACATTGTCCTGTCACCTTAGGATTGGTTTTTTATTTGTATTTTACTACTTGTTTATTTATTTATTTATAGGTAAGACCCTGACAGGCAATGTAGCTGAGGCTGTCCTAGAACTCACCACTATAGTACCCAGGCTGGCCTCCAGTTTTTATTTCTTCTTCTCAACCTCAGGAAGGCTGGGATTATAGGCCTGTGCACGCCACCACATCTGGCTTAATCTTGGGGCTTCTATAGCACTTGGGGACAGTTTATGTAATATGTTTAGCATAGCCTAGGATAGCCAAGACACAACGACAGCAGTGCACATTATTGTCATATTCAGTGAATATCGAGTTCCAGGCACTGTGGGATCTGTGTGGACAGGAAAGTGAGAAGCAGCAAGCATTTCTTATGTAACAGGAAAAACATGTCAATAACAGCAGCAGAACACAGCACAGCTTGCATTTCAAAGTGTGTTGGTGACACAAAGGAGCAAGTAGCTGGCTGGAAGAATCAGAAGGGTGTCTAGAGGAGAAGATGCTGGATTTGGGGTTTGGGGGATGAGTGGGAGTTCTCAGCTGGGAAAAGGAAGAGTTGAGCTTATAAATGTGCAATGCGGTCGAGCTGGAAAAGTATGAGTTTTTCCAGGGGAATGCAATTGTTTTGAACAGGTATGACCTGCTGAGTTTTAGAAGTATAACACTGAATGCTGTATGTGGCGCACACCTTTAGTCCCAGCACCCGGGAGGCAGAGGCAGGTGGATCTCTGTGAGTTCGAGGCCAGCCTGGTCTACAGAGTGAGATCCAGGAAAGGTGCAAAACTACACAGAGAAACCCTGTCTTGAAAAAAAAAAAAAAAAAAAAAAAAAAAACACAAGTAAGAAGAAAGAGGAGGAGGAGGAGGAGGAGAAGAAGAAGAAGAAGAAGAAGAAGAAGAAGAAGAAGAAGAAGAAGAAGAAGCTGAAATAGAAGTAACTGACCCATCTAAAAATAAAATAGTTAATAAATATTACACATTTTACTAACAGGCTTCTGAATTCTCAGTACCCCATGTTTTTTCCTTCAATATTAACTCTTGAACACATTTATTAAAAGAATACTGGGTATCCAGGCAACAAGATCTGTTTCTTAGTGATGTCCTCTTCCCAACTTTTGCCTACCACCGTCACTGGACCACCGCTGGGGTGGGAGCCCCTGTACTCTCTGGTGGATTTTTGATGGCTTCTGGATAAACGACTCTCAGAGAACCAACAGTTCTAGAATGTTTGTCTTTATCAGGAATACAGGATGGTTTCCAAGTCTCCCTTCCAACAAGGTAGCAGTTTAAATTTCACAATGACAAGCCAGGATGAGCCCTTCTAAGCAAATACTCTGACTTCTCAGGTCATTGGTACCCAGGCACACATACAGTGTGCTGCTGCTATTGCAAACTCTGGTGTCCCTGCTGAAGGGTTTTATTGTCCCAGACACCCAGCAGGCAGAGATGTCCTGCGGAGTCCAGGGGACAATTGTTGTTTATATGTCCCTATGAACAGCTGTCTTGAACCCCATCAATTTGACTTCCCCTTCCTTTATAAAAGAAAAACACACATCAAGTTTCCTAATGACCAGTTCTCTGCCAAATTATTTTTTTTTAGTCTTCTTGATTTTTTTGATATGACTGTTTGCTATTCTATGGTAACTTCTATTGGTAACTTAGCTTTCAGAGAGATGATCTTTCCTTCCTGTTCTCCTTCGGATCTCATGGCTTCCATTCATACAACTAAATAAGGAGATGGGAGTTATTTTGTTTTCTGGAGGCACGGTCTCTACCATGTAAGAGAAGTTGGCCTTGAATTTGAGATCTTCCTGCCTCAGCCTCCTGAGTTCTGGAGGCATGCATTGCTACACCTGATAATAGCTTGTCCCTACCTCTGGCCTGCTTTCTTTAAGAACCATATGTTGCAAATCTGCCCACTTGTATTACAGATGACATCACAGTGTCCTAACACTGTCCCACGTTGCTTCCTAATCCAAGTGATTATGATTATGAGGGTGGGGTAGGAAGAACTAATTACCAAAGGCTTGCTGGATGCCAGGTTCTGTGCTAGGATTATACATTCAGTATGTTCCCCTCCCCATTCCCTATGTCTGCCTCCCCATCTTTCTGCTGATCTTATTTTTAACCACCCATGTTACAAATAAGGTCAAAACTTAAGTAATTTTTATAAAGACCCATCAAACAAATATACAAGCTGTTGTCTGTCATAAGCAGCCTGTGATCTTTGTGTCACTTATCCTATGCTTTTTCTTATGTAAACTTCGTGTTTATTTCTGATTAATATATTTTGTATACTCTACTCTGGAATCTGAGATACATAAGATAAAATTATTTTAAATCCCTTAAGGAATAACGAACCATAAGAAGGCACATTGCCCATGATATGTCCTATGGTGGTTAATGGAAGATAGATATATGAATATTTTGAAGGTGCATCAGGACTCCATTTTGAGTGACATAAACACAAGGGAGTGAAAGAAAGAGGAATGTTTCTTGGCTTGTGAACTTAAGATAGAAGAAACCAAGACAGCCCTGAAGCTTAGGCACCTTAAACAAAAGTCTCAGTGAGTGATCCATTCATCAAGCCACAGAGGGTGGTAGCCAGGGTGGGAATAGGGTGGGGAACTGAGTATTCTTCTGGTAACCTCAACTCCAAGAGAGGGGAGACTATTATCAAAAAGCATGTGGGTGTGGTGACACTATCAGACAATAGAGAATATGGGTGTGTGGTTGGACCATCCCACTGATGTCCAGGACAATGGAGAGGCTCTGCAATATCTTGAGAAACATTCTCTAGGAGTTACTGTCGAACACAAGGTCTCAACGGAATGCTGAGAAGAATCCTCAGTGGGTAATGCAGTCCTGGCCCAGGCAAAGCAAGAGAACCTCCTGACCCTGTGTTTATACCTACTTTGTTCTGTTCTCTTACAAATAAATGAAACTGCATTTGAACTTAATAAAAATTTAAGTGTAAAAATGTTTTATTTAAGGGTAAAATTGTCCAGATAGTGAGCAAAATTAAGACAGAATTCAAGAGGCAAAGTTGAAGCATGGTGATATAACCCCAGCACGTGGCATGCTGAAACAAGATGGATGCTCTGAGTTCAAGGCCAGCCAAAGCTGCATGGCAAAACCCTAGTCTCAGGAAAAGAGAAAGTAAGGAAGAAAGGAAGGAAGGGAGGGAGGGAAGGAAGAAGGAAGGAAGGAAGCAAACAACAGCAAAACAAATAAACCCCCCCAAATCAAAACAAAATAAAATCCCAACCTCTGAGACGAAGAAAAAGTCATGGATATTATTTTGTATATCCAGATACAGAGAAACCTTGTTTAAAAAAACTACTAAAGTGAGGACTAAATATGTAAATGAACGTAATTAAGGGAGGCGGTTCTGAATGAGATAGAAAGAAGCTTGTCAATCAGGGCTGCAACCTGGGGTAAGACTCAGCTTTTCCTTTGTTTCATTTGAAAATGATTCCCATAGAGTAACTACCTCATTATTTAATTAAGACTAACAAGCCGGGCAGTGGTGGTGCACGCCTGTAATCCCAGCACTCTGGAGGCAGAGCCAGGCAAATCTCTGTGAGTTCGAGGCCAGCCTGGTCTCCAAAGCGAGTTCCAGGAAAGGCACAAAGCTACACAGAGAAAGCCTGTCTCTAATTCCCCCCCCCCCCCCCAGGCAAAGACTAACACATCTGTTCTTTTCATTGAAAGATGGATCATCTGCTGGAAACACATGGTGGTTTCCTTTTGCTAACTGCACAGGGAAAGCCTGGCCACTCTAGGTATAAGGCACAGTAAGGCCAGGTGACCTTTATAAAAGTCTCTACAACATGCCTGGACACAGATAATGTTTTATTTCTTCAGTAGCCTTGCAGTCCAGACAACAAGGTGGCTCTTACTGCATTCCCATCCTCCAAGAGTGGTCCGTAGCTGTGGAGGATGGACATGAGGCAGGGCTAGTGTCTGGTCCAAGGAGGAAGTGTTCGTAGGCTCTCAGCAAAGTCAGACATTTTATTGAACTCATTTTCTACCCTGAACAGGTCAACCCACTCTCATAAGATTGGAGGTGATTTAGGTTTTTTCCAAGCATAGTAAAGAGTGGAAAAATCTGTGCTGTGAACTTTTGTAAAACATTAGGAATTAAGATTTTTTTTTTTTACCATTCCATTTTATCCAAGTGTGTTACTGTGAAATCCTCGTTTGCTGAAACACTCCTGCTTAATTCTGAGCAGTGATAAACCATGACCTGTGACTCCTGATGCTAGCCCCCTAGAGGTGCTGACTGACCCCTTCTTTGAAAGCACAAGCCTGGGCTCCCTGCCTGTTGCTCAAGAACCAGGTGTAATTGACCTGCAGGTTGTATATGAAGGCATTAAGGTTTGAGGAAGCTTTCTGGACCTTCTGGCCTAACATCTGGGCCTCCAACATTTCAGTGTTACGAGGTACAGGAAACTGGGCTAGATATCAGATCTGAACTCTAGCTCCAGACCTAACACAAGTGCCTAAGACAGGCCTGAACTCACTTCCTCTCTCACAAGAGAGTTGCTAACTGCCCCCTCCCTCCATAAACACATAGACAAAAGTCTCAGGAGATAACATCTGATTGTACTTCAGGCGACCCTGTGCATGTATCTAATGCATAAGCCTCTGTAGGCAGTTATTTCAGTGCAGAAACAGTTGTGATGTTCTAATTGTTTAATGCTTGAATAATTACTTTTAAATACTTAATTTGCCTAAAATAATTTATTTAACAATTAGGTATTCACGTTAATATTTAAATAGTTAAGAACCTCCAGATTTAAAATTGAGTGGTGTGGTGAGGGGCATCACTGAGCTACAGCGCATTTCTTTTCTATGTGTATGAATATTATTTCGCCTGCACGTGTGTTTGCACACCACATGCGTTACTTAGTGCCTTAGAGGTCAGAAGAGGGGGTTTAGGTCCTGGAACTGAAATTAGGGATGATCATGAGCATGAGTTGAGCTCTGACCCCTGCAAGGGCAAGAGCTCTGAGCAACCAAGCTGTTTCTCCAGCCCCAGTCTATCTTTTTTAGAGGCGCAAACTCTACAGGCTTGTTGTTTTGTACTTCCTTTTAACAAGTAATAGCCATGTACTCTCGTTAAATTTTACTCATTAAGTGGCTAAGGACCTGTGCTTTGAAACACTGGAGTTGGTAAAGGTTTCAAATTAATTTAAACAACTGGCTAAAAAAAAAAAGAAAAATCTCCCTCTCTGAAAAAGAAAATGGCGCTGGGATTGTGTAAGACATTATAGAATATGCTTATAGTGTGGAAATGCGCTATGAATACTGTTGCGAGGAAGCCAAATTAATTTTCTTTCTAGGATTGAATGTAGTTTTTTCAAAATCAACGTTGAGACCTGGAGTCCTCCGTTTCTTCAGTAGTATAAATATACCTACTGTTAAAGTACTTGGCGACCATCTGTGCCTTCCTTAGGCAAACAAGTTACTACTCATTTTCTGAAGGAAAAAAAAAACAAAATCCACCCCAAACTAAAACCTTAAGAGCTTTTTCTGAAGGCCCGGGGTACCGCAAAGATGGACTATGTCCTGATAAGAGTTTTGAAGCCGGGGACTGGCCAAGACTGCACAGGTCCCACAGACGGAAAAGGGTCAACAGGGCAAATACTTTCTTGGTATTTGCCCTCCAGGCCCAGGCTCAGCAGAAAGTCTCTGGCTTCTCTCTCTCTCTCTCTTCCTCCCTTCCAACTGGACCCCTGCTGCAGCAGCTCACCCCAAGTGGAGTCTGGGGTCAGAGTGCCACCTGGGAGAGGCACCCTAAAGAAGGACTTGGGGAAGGCAGGGCGCCCCGTGGGGGAGGGACCCCCAGGAGGGACCTGGGCAGGGCGGGGCTCCCCCTGGAGGACAGACCCTCCAGGTGAAAAAAATCCCGGCCGAGGAGGGTGCCTCCTGGGGGAGGGACCCCGGGATGGAGGGGCGGGGCGGGGCGGGGCGGGGCGCAGCTAGGCCGGCGGGGGTGTGTCCGAGGGGCCTGCGCACCAGGCGAGGGTCGGTCTAGGAAGCTCACACTCGCGCAGTGCCAGCGAGCGTGGTCGCAGCCTTTCCCGGGAGCGTAGGGAGCCGCGACGGCGATATGCAGGGCGGCGGCAAGGGAGCCGCGCTCCTGCTGCTCCTGGCCTCAGTGCTCTGGGTCACCGTGCAGAGCCAGCAGAGAGGTGAGCCCCGCGGCCGGAACACGGGTGACCCGGAGGCTGGCGAGTGGGAGCGTGCGGGGGCCGCGGGACAAAGCGCGGCGCTCCGGGCCGTGGGGTGGGCGCACGCACCCTAGCGCAGCGCGGACCTGCTGCGGGCTGCGCGGGGCTGGGACGCCGGCGGAAGCGGTCCCCCAGCCCGAGGACAGTGGCTGTTCCAGGAGCCTTCGACTTCGGTTTCCTCTGGCTCCGGGGACCCGGGGAAGCGGGGCGCGGGGGGAGGGCTTCGGGGGGGGTCCCCTGCTTTCTAGCTTCTGCGGGACCTTGAGTTCCAGCAGTGCAGTGGATGGCGAGAGTGGGGCGTCTGGGACGTGAGAAGGGCCACAGACTCCTCACCCAACACCTGAGTGGTTGTGACTGGCGGAGACCGCCGGGCTGGTTGACTGTGTGCACCACTCCTGGAATGAATGGGAACGGAGTTCTCCTGCATTCCCCTCATTGTCCTGTGCTGCAGAGAGAGACCATGGAAGGAGAAAGGCGGCCTCCTCTGGGCCACTGGCGTCCGAGGTGGTCTAGTGGGAAAAGACTGATGGAGAACGGGTCCCAAGGTCAGCGGTCCTAGACAACTGGGGCCCGCATATGGCGTCCAGGACACATATGTTCTTAAAAGCATGCTCTTTGTGTCGTCCCTCAAGTGACCAAATGGACTTCCCAAGGGTGTTTACACCCGGGGTAGGGAGAGTGGCTATAAAGGACGGAGAGTGTGTCCTTTCTGCACCGGACCAGTAGCTTTCTTTGCAAGGTTTGAGAACAGAACCCAACCCAAGGTGAATTTTCAGTGGCACTGAGAGTGGGAGGTGGCGGGGTGAGGGGGGGGGGGGAGAATTGGCTATGCCAACCAGAGTTGTCCTCAAGCCTATGCTTAGCTAGATGGTGACAAATGTTTGCTGAAAACATCACAATGTATGCAACAAGTGACACCGAGTGTTCCCACACAGACTGCACTCTAAGAGCGCAGGTTAAAAGCAGAAGGCCGAATTCGAAATGCCCTCGTGGGAAAAATGTGTGTTTGGGCATTGTGCGGAGCTGTGAGCTATGCAGGCTGTGAGCATCCCATTCATTCATGCATTCATGATGAAAGCGTTGGACCGAGCTGGAAACACAGCTTTGAATAGCTGGGCGGCTGCTTAGCTCTGAGCGGGGGCTGGAGAGGGGAATTTACATACTTATCTGGGAAAGAAAGGGCCAGCCTTTGGGAGGGAAGCCTTTGACTCTGAGAGTCCAACATCTTGTCTGGGAGGTTGTTGCAAGTGACCAAATCATGGTTCCCACAGGGTGGAGAAAGCAGCTTGCCTCAGTTTATTGTTTCAAGAAATTGAAAGTCTTAGATTAAAGAAGTGCCCTGAATGTATTCCGCTCCCCTGAGGGCTGGGCGCCTGGCCTGGGTGGTTATGAATGGTGTTTGGAGAAAGTGGACTGCGTGGGGCTTTCCTGCTTTGAGATGCTGCAGAAAACCACCTCAGGCAGGGCTTTTGAATCGCTCCTATCTAGTCTAGATTTGCCAATCCACACCTTTCCTAATGAGCATCCATGGAGTTTTGTTCCTTGTATGTGTCCTGGATGTTTGGTGAAATGGCATGACTTAATAATAAAATAATCCTGACCTACAAATCATGCATTTAATTAACTGCCTGTGGTGTGTGGAGTCTGTGTGTGTGTGTAGTGTGTGGGTGTATAGTGTGTGGGGGGGATGTGTGGTGTGTGTGTGTGTGTGTGTGTGTGTGTGTGTGTGTGTGATGAGGGGGGTGTCTGTGTGGGGGGGTGTGGTGTGTGTTCATGTGGTGTGTGTGTGTGTGTGTGTGTGTGTGTGTGTGTGGTGTGGTATGTGTTCAAGTGGTGTGGGGGGGTTGTATGTGTGTGTGTGTGTTGTATGTGTATGTGTGTGTGTGGTGTGGTGTGTGTGTGTGTGTGTGTGTTGTGTGTGTGTGGGGTGTGTGTGTGTGTGTGTGTGTATGGTGTGGTGTGGTGTGGTGTGTATGTGTGAGTGTGTGTGGTGTGTGTGAGTGTGGTGTGTGTTCATGTGGTGTGTGTGTGTGTGTATGTGGTGTGGTGTGTGTTCATGTGGTGTGTGTTGTGTGTGTGTGTGTGTGTGTGTGTGTGTGTATACTATAGCTAGCCTGGGTCTCATAATGTTGCCCTGATTGGTCTTGAATTTATGGTTCAAGTCCTTTCCCTGCCTCAGCTTTCTGAGTTGCTTGGACCATAAGTACCAACCACACCTAGTGGGGTGCTTGTTGTTTTGAAACTGGTCATGGGTCTAAAAGTATTAGATCATTCAATGTTCCTGTTGTTTCCACGGGGACTATTTTACAACTAACTGACTCTGGCTGAAATGGGAAATTTAAAGTGAGCTGTGATCTACGTACTAGTTAATAAGGGTTGTGTGTTTCCAGGACTGTGGATGTAGCTTAGTGGTAGAGCGCTTGTCTACCGTGCAGCAGGCCTTAGGTTCAAACTCTAGCACAGCCCAAAGGAAAGTCCAAGCTGCCGTGTTTCCTAAAACAATGTGCTAAACTTAGAGTTGGTTATTGCAAGTGTAGGAAACATCTGAGCAGAATGTTCATTTTGGTAAGCGGGGTGTTCATCTTAGCAGGCGTGCACCTACTCTGTGCCGCGCTCTCGAGCGGATTTCAAAGGTGCTTCTATTTCTGTAGCTGCTTTTTTAGCACGGGGCAATAAGATGTCACTGTAAGTTAGCAGGGAGGGCATGCATATTAAAACATGACTGCCTGCCCCCCACAGCGCCTGTGCCATCTGTCACTCTTTCCTGTTGCCTAGACATGCTGTATAAAGCCCATGTTTTTAGTTACTCTCCCGTACTTGAGCATAATACTGCCTCAAGGGTGTGAAACAGGCATGGAGTGTCTTGTGTTGCTCTTAGAATTGTGCCATTTCATATGCTAGCACAATTAAATGTGCATGTGATTACTTATTCTATCATAATGATGCTCAAAGCACCAGTTCATCCAGAAGGTCCTATGGATGTTCCTTATCGTTTACAGTAACCTTACAGAAAAGTGATGTAAGCAAAGCCTTACACCTTCAGGTACCTAATTCTGCAGCATCACCGCCACCAGCTGTGGTAAATCATGTACATTCTCTGTGGTTTTTGTCTGTAAAATAAGAGCAGAAATAGCATCTACCTGGAAGGAATGTCCATGATTAACTTAATTAATGTAGGAAAAGATTTCAAGAGTGTACTAAATATAGCTAGGCCATGATAAACATTATGTGTGTCATTATTATCAACACTATTATTACTACTATTTACAGAGTTATGTAGGGAAGGCTCTTTCAAAAACTGTATTGTCTCTAGACTGTTTTAAAAAAAATCCAGGTCTGTGTTTGAATCAAGTAGCATTGGGTTCAACTGTTCAGATGTGTCATTTTGATTAGCTTTGACAATAGTTCTGTTTGCTAATCTTGTTGAGGGTCAACCCTCCATCCTTTTTCTGTCCTCAGCACCACTCTAATTGTTCACTTTTTGGAAAGAGTAGCTTGAGAACAGTTGCCTTCCCTGCTTGGATGTCTCCCCATTTCCTTATAGTATCACTTGATGCTCCTGAGTTAGCTCTTGAGTCGGCTCCTTCTATGGCATGCCCTTGTCTCTTCTTTTCGTTCCTAGGACCACCTTGTGGGCTCAGATTATACCCCAATCTCTCACTTTGAGGATGTTCACACATGCCACCATAGTGCTGGATCACACTGGGGTAAACCCAGGAGGCTGGAACACACCCTGGCCTGCTGTCTTACAGCAGAGAGTCCTGAGCAAAGATATACCAGTGTCATGCTAACCGGTGTCCATGCATGCAGACTAAAGAATGCTCTGCCAGTCTGCTGTTTGGGTTCTTGAGACCTAGAACCCTCCCATACCTTCTGCCTCAGACTCCAGTGTTCCAAAATGCGCTAAGGAATGCTTAAGGTTGGCAATGGACTTTGTGACTGCCTTTCAAGACAGCCCCTGCCTGTTAGTTCTTGGCTGTCCTTCTCTGGCCCTTGCTTCTTGGAATGTTTCAATGCAAGCCATTTGTGAACATTGTTTCTCTAATAACTATACCAATTGTTTGCAGTCAAAGCCTGGATAATGGAGACATGAACAATACTCTCTCACTGACCTCCTATGAAAGCTCCCTGCGTGTCTTTTAGGCAGGTTTTAATATACCACTTACTAATGCGTGTACTTTTAAACTGGTACCTTTCAGCCTGTCCTTTCCAAGTAGGCCTCAGACAGACAGACAGGTGTTCTCAGGGCAGTGTTTTCTAGATCTTTCAAATTTTAAAACCAGATTGTTGATTTCTATTGCTGCTAAAGGTACTGTTTGCTGTCATGTTCATGGGCTGCTGCTTTTCTTTCTTTCTTTTTTTCTTCTTTCCTTTTGGTCATAAGGAATTGATTGGCATATATTTGAGGCTACATCTGGCACAGAGAAATGTCAGCACTGCAACCCTAAGGCAGAATAACTTCATTTTTAGAGAAGTTATTGTTAATGAATAAAGCCAAGCCTGCATTGTGAATACTGAAATTCATTGAAGGCAACCACCAGAGAGTCTGTAAGTCGAAGCCTTTTGTTAGTCCCATTTCTCAGCAGTGTGGACATGAGCTAGATGAGCCATGGTCTCCCAAGGAAGATAGAGAGATCTTATTTATACACTCCCAAGGAATCCCTTAACCTGCTTCTTTTCTAATATAATAATATACATCCCCAGACAATGGAGTAAATCAATGCATTGGAAAATTAATGAGCAGGAAAAAGCCTCTCTGTAGAAGTAGTTTAGTTAAGGTCATGAACTTTGGTTTTGTTGGAGCATGCCCGTCAGGTAGCTACTTCAGCAGAAAGCACCACGAGCCATCTGGGTTCGTTGCTTTTTTTTTTTTTTATTTGGCCTTTATACGAGGGGGTGACAGTCAGTGTTCAGAGCAAGCATTTAATAATAAATAACGCGGAATCCTTCCCCTTGTGTCTTTGTTTTCTCAAGGCCGGGTCAGGAGGGCTTTCTCTGGGTTAACTCGTTCCCACTCTTGCTGGGGAGGGGGAGGCAGCAGACAATGGGAGCAGTGTGGAGCCTGGTGGATAGCATTCTTGCCTTGGTTAGCACTTATCTCCAAGTGTTAGCTCAGAAATGGTGGCAGAGACGTGCCTCCACACTATCAGGAGCGTGACTGCAGTGTGTGTGCACTTAAAAAAAAAAAATCACTCATTTGAAGTTTGAATCTCTTCATTCCAGAAGTCTGATTTGTTGATTCAGCGGGCCTTCAATGCTTGGACCTCTTCTATCTCTGGTGTTGATATTGCTTGAGATTAGTGGCGATTATGGACAGTGCCAGCCTCTTTCATTCCCGAAGGTCTTTCCTGGATTTTTTTTTCCCCTGTGTTTCATAATTTCCTGCCAGAACCTTAGGAAATCCCCAGCAATAATAAAGATGTTAAAGAGACATTTAAATGTAATAGATCATTTTTTAGCTTAAAAAAAAAAAAAAAAAAAGAGCATTCAGGGCCATTGATGTGTCTCAGCAGGTAAAGTGCATGCTGCCAAGCCTCATGACCCAGGTTGCATCCTTGGGACTCCCGTGGTTGAGGGAGAGAACCAACATCAGTATGTTCCCCTCTAACCTCTACATGTGTGCTGTGACATGCATATGTCTGTACACAAGCATGCCCACACATACACACATAACCACAATGCTGGTGGTAATAGATCACCCATTAAATGCCTTCTACCCATTTGGAAAAGATAGACTTTTACTCATAAAAAGTGATGACTTACCCTCTCAAGCACAGGAGCAGGAATTCTTCCTTCTCAGAATGGCTCCCTCCCTGATTTCTGACATGTGTGTAATTTTTTTCCCCTATTACTTTGGTTGTACCTTCCTCTTTTGGTTGGTTGGTTTTCTTCTATACCATTTACCCAGCTCGTTTCTCTGAAGCTTTATTTCTTTTTTCATTAAAATCTCTCGGGGTTGGGGATTTAGCTCAGTGGTAGAGCGCTTGCCTAGCAAGTGCAAGGCCCTGGGTTCAATCCTCAGCTCCAGAAAAAAAATCTCTCTCCTCCATTTGTTTCCATTGCAAATAGCCATGAGCTACCTGAATTATCAGCCGGGAGACCTAGCATTAGGCCAGTCAGACTAATCCTGCTAAAATAACTACCTACTGTAATGGTATGTCCCTGTCCTCCTTCGTTTGTTTTGTTTTTCAGGACAGGGTTTCTCTGTGTAGCCCTGGCTGTCCTGGAACTCACTCTGTAGACCAGGCTGGTCTCAGACTCAGAGATCTGCCTGTCTCTGCCTCCTGAGTGCTGTGATTAAAGGCATGCGCTATCACCTCCCAGCATCCCTTTGCCTCTTGAGGTTCCTTCTTTTGCCTCTCTACCATGGCCCCCCATAAGTCCATCCAAATTCAGCCCCAGCTGCTAACCCTTATCCTAGCTTAGCATCCTGCTTCTCTTTTAGAGTTGTTTCTGTCTGTGGCACAGCTGTTGAGAATTCCATCACCTGAGATGCAGCCCCTCATCTCACATCAAACCCAACCCTACACTCACGCACAGCCTGCAGCTGGCTGCCTGAGGGATGCCTTGCTGTTACAGCCTGTGCCTGCTGCCTTATTTCTAAATATGCGCTGGATTCTGTATTAAATCAGGGTTCCCACACAGTCACAGTTGTTCTCTGGGCCACTTCTGGGTGGTTTTCCCAGGATGCCATTAGTCAGAGTCAAAAAGAAAGGACATTTCTCTGACACTTCTCAGCATTTCTTAGTACACACAGAAAATCAGAGCCGTGGCTTAGGACCAGGGTCAGTGGAAGTGGGTGACTGTAACACCCACTTGAACCACAGCGTGCGGACGAAGAGTTAGCTGATGAGAGGCACATCATAAATGATACGTTCTGTTAGATAGCTCTCAGGTTCTTAGTGCTTAAGAGGGGGAAGAGCAATGTGAAGTGACTTCACCTGGAAGACTGATGGTAACCTTGGTACATTAGTCACACAGTGAGTGGATTCCGGTTGTTGTCTTGGGATGAAATACACTTGTGTGGAACTTAGCTCTGATTAAAGTTCAGATGGATCTTCCCTGAACCATTCCCCAGAGGAAACTGGCCTGACCACCACAGCAAGTGACTCTGATGATGGTGACACTTGAGGTCCCCAGTGCTGAGCAATCATGATCGTTATTATCGTCTTGTGGATGAGCCTTAAGTTTCAAGGCCAACAGGGAGAACAGGGTCTTCTCCAACTGTTGGTCAAACTCCGAGTTAATGTGATTCTTGAAATCCTGTAGTTGAGACCAGTCACTTGTCATATGGGGAATGGATGAGATTCGGCATACATTCCAAGGGGAGGGGTGCTCACTGTGGAGTCTCACATGTGGGACCTGAAAAGAATTCTGCTCTTAAATGAATCAGAAAGGAACAAAACTCAAGCTTCATAGCCATATAATCTAGCAATCTGCTCAAGGGTGTGGAATCATTTAAAGCTACATACATCTCCAGAGGTGGCAAGTAAAACCTGCCCCCCCCCCCCCCCCCCCCCCCCCCCCCCCCCCCCCCCGCTCCTAGATGGCACACTCAGCCCTGACCCCTATAGCATCCTAGATTTCCTGCTACCTGGAATCTGTGGTTCAAAGTTCAAACATCCTTATCCA
This sequence comes from Onychomys torridus, assembly GCF_903995425.1. Lineage (NCBI taxonomy): Eukaryota > Metazoa > Chordata > Mammalia > Rodentia > Cricetidae > Onychomys > Onychomys torridus. Next base: position 22,696,492 of record NC_050465.1, read on the forward strand.
TTTTGGTATTCGGAGGCACCAGACCTTTCCCGTCTATCCTCCCTCTACCCTCAAGAGTTTCCAGTTTTAATATTTGTTCCCAGAGCCATCTCTGTCCCTTGGCTGATTGTCTGTGTCTCGGGCTTGGGTAGAACTCTTTGCCAGATCCTGGAAACCCCTAATCTATTTCTTCATCTCTTTTACTCCAAACCTCTGATTCTAGCATTTCTTTGCTTTTGAAGGAAGGGTTTCTCTAACTCATTACCGCTCTGCCTCAGGCTTTAATGGAAGTCGTGTGTTCAGTCTTGAAGGTTAGAGTGGAGGGAACTAGCGATGTTTGTTTCAAGAGATATGCTTTTGGAAAGTGCTTCCACTTTTCCTTACAGAATTAGCAAGTTGTTGCTTGGTCTTGTGTTTTGGAACGGGGTCTTGTGTTTGGTCTATGCTGGTCTTGAATTTCTGAGCTGAAGTGGTCCCCCTGCCTCAGCGTCCTGAAGAGGCAGGACTGCAGGTGCAAGACTTAATACCTTCCTCAGGAGAGGAATAGCATTCCGTATGGGGTTGCTGCTGTTTCTGTCCAGGTTGCTTGTTTCTTTTCTGAGTCTTACTCCTTCACTTCTGTGTCTGTGCATAGAGGGCATGCTGGAACTGTGTGATGTGGCACATCTAGGAGGCTCTGTGTCCTAGCTAGTTTTACGTTAACTTGACACAAGCTGGAGTTATCTATAAGGAGGGAATCAATTAGGGATAAATGTGGGAGGGCCTAGCTCATTATGGTGGTCCTGGGTTCTACAAGAAAGAAGGTTGAGCAAGCCATGGGGAGCAAGCCAGTAAGCAGCACTCCTCCATGGCCTCTGCATCAGTTCCTGATTCCAGGTTCCTGCCCTGTTTGAGTTCCTGTCCTGACTTCCTTCAGTGATGAACAGTGATGTGGAAGTGTAAGCCAAATAAACCCTCTCCTTTCCCACCTTGCTTTGGTCATGGTGTTTTATCACAGCAGTAGACTCTTAACTAAGATACTCTGCTCCTGGCTGCCTTCCTTGCTATGAATTAAGAGCTGCAAGGGCATTTCTCATGTCCTAGTTGGATTTGCTTTCCAGCTTGAGAAACTCAAAGGTGTATGCTTGCAAAGGGATTGTCTCCTTAACATAATTCCCAAGGAAGGAGTTGAGGGTCTGGAGTCCTGTGGGAAGCTAGCTCCCACCTTTTCCAGGGTTCCTATGAAGAGGAGAGAGGGATAAGAAAATATTAGATAGAAAGATAGCGAAGAGGAGAAAGACAGAAACACAGGATAGCTTCGGGAGGACCTGGATCAAAACCCAATGGCTTCTGTCCCTTCAAAGGGGCTTTTTATAACAACACCAAGGGGCGGAGCAAAAGACCTCCCCCTTGCTAGATCAAAGCACATGGCAAGCCAAGTGTAGGCTCTTCCAAACACCTGGTAAGCATGCCCGTGGTCAAATCATCCCCTTATATAGCCCTGCTGAGTAAAGCAAGCTCAGATTCTCGGACCCTGAGTAAATTCTCACTACGAAACCTCTATGGGTCTCTACAGAGTCCCAGCTGGACCTGCAATTCAGGTTTGTAGGCTACACCTCTGGTCCCTGTCTCCTTTCTTCCTGGGAGAACTTAGAGCTTCCCTGCCTGCTTGGCTCTCTGGGTACCAGGAGAGCATTTTTGAACAGTTTTGTACAAACTCCCCCTTCAGGTTCCATGTAAGGCTTTAATACCACAGACCCCCAGGTCCCAACCCTGGCGATTATAATATGTTTGGTCTGAGATGGAACCTAGTCATTTGCATTGAAAAGATGCCCCCTGGGTGATTTGCTTGTGCAGCCAGGATTAAAAACTGCCCAGTGAACTTGCTGTGTAGGAAATGCAATAATAGCATGGGGCAGGTTGCTGGACCTGTAGAAACCTCTTGCTTTTAGAGGGGTGAATGTGTCTCTGTGCTGCCTTTGACCCTCCTGTGGTGCGTTTTTTTTGTCTCCCATGTGTTTAGGCAAGTACAATCCCAGTTTGGCTTTACTGGCTCAGCAAGGTTCTTATTCCACAAATACTTCCCATCAAGTCCTTAGGGTCCCTCATGTTCTGGAATAAGATCTGGGGGATTTGGACGAGAAGACTAATTGATTGGCTTTACAGAATTTAGTAAATACATTCTGTATTCAAGTTCTTTTCTGTCCTCTGTCTCTCTCTTCTTGTCATCTTTAAATGAGCCACAAAATCTGTGGGACCTTTTCTCTGGGATCCTAGCTGCCTCTTCTCTCCTGGGACCAGCCTGCCGATTGCCCCTGTACCTTATGGAGTTAGGTGACTCCAGGGTCCAGCCATCGTCAATCACCTTCTTGGATGTTGTCTTCTGTAGGGGATCGATCCATCTCACTTCCTTTTCAGGCTTCCACCAGAAGTTTTCCATTCATTAATATCTGATTGATTGCTTTGCCTCCTACGTCCCTCCGATGCAATCTATACCAGTGTTGTTCCACATCTGCAGTGCACTCCAACCCCACTGTACCTATACTGACCTTGCAGCCAGCTCCCTGCATGCATTCTCTGCCTCAGGTATGTGATAAGGGAGTGAAATGGCTGCTCCAGACAGACACACAGACAGACAGACAGACAGAGCCTAGAGTGAGGTCCACTTGCTGTGGAAGGATAGCCCTGCTGTGAGCGCTGGGCTAAGTCTAAGGCAACCTCTAAGACAGTTTTCAAAGACACCCCCCCCCCTAAGCTGTTGGCACCTGACATTCCTGAAGAGTGACTGTGAAGCTGGTGTGCCTTCCCAGCCCTGTTGAGGGGCTTGCTACTGTCTGCTGCAGGGCTCTCGGCTATGACCTGTCTCACCTCCCATGGCTAACTATTACCTATCCTGTAGAGCTATGGTTCCCAGCTCTGTGAACCTTGACGGGTTTTCCTAACACAGTGGAAGCCCTTTCATTTCCCCCGGGACACCGACTTAGTTCAGAGTGCTTGCTGCTCCTCTCTTCCTTCTCTGGCAGCTTTTGTAACCGTCTCTTCATTTACTTGGTTTTGGGCTTATAGATTGAAAAGCTCACCCAGCACCTGGCAGTGTCAGCTCTGTAGTGACTGATGGATGAGTGACTGCCCCAGTGCAGACCAACAGCAGGGGCTTGAGAGGCCTGTGGGGGCCATCGGGCAGAAATCCAGGCAGGTAACATGTTTGGGATCAGGAGAATCGGTGATAAAGGACCAGAGCGATAATCTCCTGAAAAGATCAGGCTAGCCTGGGAAGACTGGAACCTCTGTGAGTCACCCGGACAGGCCTTGGAAAGAGAGCAGGGGAGAATTTGGAAGACAGGACTCAAGCAGGGATGACCAAGCATTTTTGGGACCCAAGCCTCAGTTCAGAATCTAGAACAGCACACATGAATGGAGACTGTCTGGCAGGAGAAATAAATACCTTCCGAAATGCTTTGGCTTAGAGCAGGGTCCTAAGAACTCTCTGGCCAGCCAGGGTAGCCAAATTCAAGATCTCCATTCAAACAATGAGTCTCTGCCTTAGAAAAAAACATAAGGCGTGAAAGGATTGAGGAAGACACCCAATGGAGCCCTTGTACATCTGACATACACTCATGCACATGGACACATGCACACACAGTCCACAATACTTCTTGTCTTCCGAGGGTGTTATTAAACATTGCTATCATTTAGCAGTCTTATTAAACCTGCTGGCCACTGGGTACTCCTCCACATTGGGGAAGACTGAGATGGCAGTACCAGGGATGGTACTTGTTGAGTCTGCTAGCCAGTCTGGCAGACTTGGTGACCATGTCCCCTATAGCAGCCTCCTCGCTCCCAGCTTTGATGACACCCACAGCAACTGTCTGTCTTCCCATAACAATAGCGAGACAACCCGAAGAAGGATAGTGACAGGCACACACAATCCAGAGCACCCACCAGGAACCACATCACCATGTCAACACTGCCATGTTGTAAGAATTCAGCCCCATTTGCACCAGAGTGACAGTCAATACAAATAATGTGGAATACACCGAGAATCCGTGTGCTATCCTTGAGCAGGGGACAGGCTAGTCTTCCTTGCGTCTGGGAGAAGGATGGTATGCTGAAACATTCCAGTTGTGCTCTAGGGAATCTCCTTCCAATCTGGAATACAGTCAGCATTTGCTGTGTGCTTCAGACCTGGCACAGGTAGACTAGCTTGTTGGCATTTGCTGACTTGCTCTATTGTACAAAGTTGAGGTCTTTAGGGAACATACCTGCCTGGCTTTAGGACTTTGTTTAAGTGGAGGCACAGCTGTTCCCTCCACTTAAATGATTCTATACAATATCAAAAGTAGTAAAGATTATAAGCAGACCTTTAGTGTAAGTGAGTGCGTGTGTTCATGTGAGGGAGCCTGGGGCAGGATCTATCATCAAACTGGAGCTCAGAAAGTAGAATAGAGAGGTTGTCTACTGAGTTCCTGGGAGTCCCCTGTCTCTGCCTCCCCGGCAGTGGGGTTATAAGCATGTGTCACCCGCTGGCTTTTTAATTTGGGTTCTGGACATTGAACACAGGCCTTTGTGCTGGCAAAGTGAGCACCCTTTACTGACTAGGCTATCACCCCAGCCCCTTTGAAATTTTTGTTGTATTTTTTTTCTTTTTGTAAGTATTTTCCTCTTTTAAGTAAAAGAGCCTCATGCAGTGGAGAGCTAAGTTGTCTCTTCTGTCCTTGTCACATTTTGCGCAGTCTAGCTGTCTGTCATGTGCTCATTTTGAGACCCAAACTCCAGGTTAGCCCACCTGAGAGCTTTTCCACTGGTGGCTTTTGCTCAGATCACGTGGCCTGTGCTTTCTGTCTCTCCGCACCCCCAGGTCAAGCCAGTGTCTACTGCAGTGTCTCAGCAGGCTTCTGTGCCTGACTGTGCATCCTGGGTCAGCTCTGGATGGAGAGCCATTCTCTTCAGTGAGTCCTTACCAGAAACACTAGCAGCATCTCTAGAAGAAAAGCTTCCCCAGTTGATGTCTGGAGTTCTGAGATGCCTGTAATGTGACTCAGCAACATAATGAATGCGAGCTCTGCTGGTCCCTTTCCTCCATCTCAGACAGGTGTCCCTTCTGCGATATTTTAGCTGATATAGATGCCTTGATTACCATGGATTTCTCAATGAAGATCCTGCCAGTTTTACATGACAAGTGGCCACTGCAGATATGCTTATTCCAAACCCAAGGGATGCTGCTAATCAGGGCAGATGACCAGGTGCCTAGGGAAAATGAGCCTGAGGACAAGTCACAGTGATCTACGTCTAGCTATGGGTCTAATTAACCTTTCTGTAACTTGAACCCCCTCCCCCAAAACACACACAAGTCCTCGGCTTCATCCCAAAGTGTTTTTAAAATAATTCTATTTATGGTACCTATTAATGTTAATGTTTAGCAGGATTTTCGCTATGAGTCAAACCTCAGTTTGAGTCTTTGTAAGCTTGATCAAGTGAAGAGCTGCTGAGAATTTCAGTGTCAGAGAACATTGGTACACAGGTCAGAGCATCCAGGTACACAGTTCAGGGCATGCAGTTACACAGGTCAGAGCATGCAGGTGCATATATCAGGACACCCAGGTGCACAAGTCAGGGCATGCATGTGCACAGGTCAGAGTAACCAGGTACACAGGTCAGGGCATGCAGGTGAATAGGTCAGAGCACCCAGGTATATAGGTCAGAGCATCCAGGTGCACATGTTAGAGCATCCAGGTGCACAGATCAGAGCACCCAGGTGCGTTAGAGCACCCAGGTGTACAGGGTAGAGCACCCAGGTGTACAGGGTAGAGCACCCAGGTGTACAGGTCAGAGCATCCAGGTGCACATGTTGAGGCATGCAGTTATACAGGTCAGAGCATGCAGGTGCATAGATCAGGGCACCCAGGTGCACAGGTCAGAGCATCCAGGTGCACAAGTCAGAGTACCCAGGTGCACATGTCAGAGCATATAGGTGTACAGCTCAGAGCACCCAGGTGCACATGTCAGAACATACAGGTGTACAGGTCAGGGCACCCAGATGTACAGGTCAGAGCATCCAGGTTTACAGGTCATGGCACCCAGATGTACAGATCGAGCATCCAGGTGCACAGTTCAGGGCACCCAGGTGCACAGTTCAGAGCACCCAAGTGCACAGGTCAGAGCACCCAGGTGCACAGTTCAGAGCACCCAGGTGCACAGGTCAAGGAAGGGCTGATGAGCTTCCATGGATCTTGGTCCCTGCACCTAGAAAGGAAGAGTTATGTTCTCTTGGAGACAACAGGCCATATCTATTCAGGGGTCCCACTAGAGAATTGAAGAAACACTTGGGGTTGGGGGGTCTTTGTGATCATTAGAAAGGGGAAAAGTCCTGAGGGAGGGGGAGAGTGAATTTGAAACATATACTTAATTTTAATTAATTAAGTTAGCATGTGTCTGTGTATGTCTGTATATGTATGTATGTATGTATGTACATGTGCATGTAGGAAGATGCATATGTGAAGGCCTGCATACATCTTATGGCAATCAGTTCTCTTCTTTCCCTGTGTGAGTCTTGTGAAATTTGATCATCTGGCCTGGTGGCAAGTGCCTTTATCCACTTAGCCATTCCCCAGCCCCTAACAAGCACACTTTAAGACTTCAAGGTGTATGTGGGACTCACAGTTCCATAGGTATACCATTTGTAGTTTTTGGTAAAGTAGGAAATTTAAAGAAAATATTAGAAGATGTGTATATAGAAAAGGTTGCCATACATAAGCATGGTTTATGAGAGTAATCTATTAATGTGATCAGCACAGAGTTTTGATTCCTATATTACTGAACCACAGAAATCAAGTGAAGTTTCCTTGCCTTATTATCATAATGAAAATATAAGGGTTTATGGCTCTAGCTCAGTTGGTGCAGTGTTCACTTAGCATATGCAAAGCTCCTGGCCCCATCCCCAGTAGCGCAGAAACCAGGTAGCGGGGCACTCAGCTGCCATCCTAGCACTTGGGAGGGGAATGTGGGGGGATCAGAAGGCTCTTCAGCTAAAGAGGAAGCCACAGCCTGGGATTTATGAAACCTCAAAGCCCATCCCCAGTGACACACTTCCTCCGAATTCTTCTACTCCCTGGTGACTAAGTAATCACACATATATGCGGCTATGGGGACATTCTTATTCAAGCTGCCACAGTGACTGTGTGAATATCTGCATGCACACACGTGTGTGCAGGTGTATGTATTTGTGTGTGGCATGTGGAGGCCAGACGTCTATATGGTTAGCCCCCTCCATCCTGCTTCCCTTTAATTTTTGAGGCAGAGACAGACAGACAGAGGAGGCACCCTCAGGGACACTGCTCTGGCCATGGCTCTTAATACCATCCCTGCCCCATTCCATCCCATGCAGAGTTCCTTATCCCACCTTTGCCACTACAGTCTTTAGAAAGCTTTTTGCCTCCTTCTGTCTTCAAAATCCAAACCCTCCATGAAGCAGAAATTCAAGGTCTCAGGGCACCCAAGGGACAGCTTAGCAATTTCTACAAAACTGCCAGTCAGGGAATTATGGCAGCCGTTGAATTCAGTCGATAGACCATTTTCACTGCGTAGCAACATTGAGGCTATCTTTCTATAAATCACATATTTCTCTTTGTTCGTCACCATCTTTAATTCCTTTCAGAAAGTTTATGTCTTTTTTGGTGTATTGGTCTTGATTTTATTTCGTGTGTGTGTGTGTGTGTGTGTGTGTGTGTGTGTGTGTGTGTGTGTGTGTTTGATACAAATGTGTGGCAGACGCCTGGGTACAACTGTGAAATGCTTTGTGTGGAGAAGGCTGAGTCCCCTAACAGATTATCGGCAGTCTCTTAGTATAGAGCAGTCTTTGTTTTGGAACCTTTAACATTTTTCTTTCCTAACAATAAGCTACAGATCGTTTGTTTTCATGAAATCTCTGTAGTTCTTCCAAAGACAGTTGCTCAAGGTCTCTCAGATTAGAATGCAGAGTAGGCATCTGGAGTTCTGGTTAAACAGTTCCTGGACTGCTGAAGGAGGCAGGATCTTGCCGATCACCCTGGTGATGTTTATGCCAAGCTTGGCAAGCTTGGCTCCACTCAGTGTCAGAGCTGCAGGAAGGCCCACAAGGTCCAGTCCTGTGAACTCAACACATCATTCCCCAGGGAGCCGGTTAGACACAGAGCTTGGTGGCCCCAGTACGATCCACTGATTCAGCGAGATCCCCAAGTGATATGAGGATAATAAAGCTGAGACTTCACATTAGTTCCCCACCTCCACCCCTCCCCCCCCCCCCCCCCGCTCTGTGCACTCTGCACACCCCTTGGTCAGAGCTGCCATGTTTATGGCTGGGAAGGAGGCCGTTCTTCATGGTGCCATCCTCGTTTGTGAAAAGAAACCTTGTCCACACGGGATGTGGTTCAAGTCTCTTTAGGGGATTGTCTGAAACTGAATTAACCCCCAAGCCTGTGTATACTGTTTCTCCTCTGCACCCATGCTGTGGTAAGTTTAATTTATAAAACAGGCACGGCAAGACATTAACAGCAGCCAATGATAAAATGGAAGGGAGCAGCATAATGCAGATTTATAGTTGAATAGCAAGAGAATGTGAGATCAAGAGCTGGAGATGGGGTCAGTTCCTATAATATATGTGGTCAGGCGACAGCTTTGACAGCTCCGTGTTAGAGCACAATGCCTTTGGAACTGAGAAAACAGCATTGTGGAGGCCAGTGGGAATGACACTGGGGTCATCCAACTCTTTAAACCTTTGACGGGAGCATCTGCCTCCCTTGTAGGTCTGTGTGCGGCTGACAGCCATCTCAAAATGTTTCTGGTTTGTGAAATGTGTGCTAGATTAAAAGTAGAGCTAAGCCAGTGGGTCCAGGTACCTTGGGGCAAACATGGATAGTGTTTAAGTGTGACCCATCAGACACTGTGGTCCATGGACCCTGGGGAGGAGAATCCTCCACTGAAGCTGTCATCAGGCACATGCAAAGTCACAGACATTGAGGATGCAGTGCAAAATGAGTCAGGGTGAAGCTGCTTGAAATTATTGAAAATGCCAAGGCTGTTTAGGCAGAGCTCTACACCAAGGGCAGTTGTGCATGTGACCCCTTCAGAAGGCCACCCTCAGCACATGCCTGGAACAAACATCAGGGTTATTAACAATTTAAAATCATAACAAGAGTGCAGAAATGGGAAAAGAACTAGAAAAAAAAATAATCAAGACCCCAAGAGGCCATTATAAAGGTTCGTAGAAATGTTTAGGCTGGTTAGAAATGATGAATTATCTGGGCACGGTGGCTGAGGCCTCTAATCCAGTTCCTGGGAAGCCGAGGTGGGAAGAGTTTGAGTTTGGAGCCAACCCTGGCTACAAAGCATGACCCTGCCTTGAAAAAAAAGAAGTTGAATTAGTTTTTAAGTAAACAAGTGAGATAGATTTGTGAATATAAATGATTCACTTTAGTCCATATTTAACTCAAAGGTCCCCTTTGCTCTGACTTTGAAGTCAATCTCCTTCCTCTAAGTGGGCTTCCCTGGTCAGTGGGCAGGATATGAAGTTTGGAATGTGTGGCTGTGTTGTGTTTTTTGTGAAGTAATGATTGGGATTGGGTAGAATGTTGTAATTACTGCCCTTGGCACATCATGGTGAGTGGATTGTGTGCATGCATGTGTGTGTGTGTGTATGTGTGTGTGTGTGTGTGTGTGTGTGTGTGTGTGTGTGTGTGTTTCTCTGCAACCAAACTTAACTGCTGAGCCCAAACCTTCAATATGACCAAATATTATTAATCAATACCACGGGGGCTGGCTGGGGAAACAGCTCAGTAAATTGTTTGTAAGCATGGAGGTCTGATTTAGTTCCTTGGTACTCACATGATGCCAGATTCTGTAGCATGTCTGTAATCCCAGTGTTCTGATGGCGAGATGGAAAGTGAGGATGCCTGAGGTGCCCATGGCAGCTAGCCTGCTGTACATAGGGTATAAGAGAGTATGTTAGCCAAGGTAGAGAATGAGAACTGATACCCAAGGCTGTCCTCTGACCTCCACACCTGTACCATAGTATGCATGTGCCTGTACATACACACACACACACACACACACACACACACACACACACGCGCGCGCACGCGCGCCAGTAGTGGCAGAGATACACACATACACATGCACACACATACACAGATGAAACCAGTTTTAAAAGTGAAGCTCCATGAGGGCCCTAGGCATGTACCACTGGACATTGTCTCCTACAGACAACATTTGTGTCTT